>NC_074686.1:3410838-3710838 GCF_029448725.1 Salvelinus fontinalis | reverse complement strand
GTTCCGTATTTCGCTGAAAGAATAAACGTTTTGTTTTCGAAATTATAGTTTCCGGATTTGACCATATTAATGACATAAGGCTCGTATTTCTGTGTGTTATTATGTTATAATTAAGTCTATGATTTGATATTTGATAGAGCAGTCTGACTGAGCGGTGGTAGGCAGCAGCAGGCTCGTAAACATTCATTCAAACAGCACTTTCGTGCGTTTGCCAGCAGCTCTTCCCTGTGCTTCAAGCATTGAGCTGTTTATGACTTCAAGCCTATCAACTCCCGAGATTAGGCTGGTGTAACCGATGTGAAATGGCTAGCTAGTTAGCGGGGTGCGCGCTAATAGCGTTTCAATCGGTGACGTAGCTCACTCTGAGACCTTGAAGTAGTTGTTCCCCTTGCTCTGTTCCCCTGGCTTTTGTGGAGCGAGGTGCAACGATGCTTTGAGGGTGGCTGTTGTCGATGTGTTCCTGGTTTGAGCCCAGGTAGGGGCGAGGAGAGGGACGGAAGCTATACTGTTACACTGACAATACTGAAGTGCCTATAAGAACATCCAGTAGTCAAAGGTATATGAAATGCAAATGGTATAGAGAGAAATAGTCCTATAATAACTACAACCTAAAACTTCTTACCTGGGTATATTGAAGACTCATGTTAAAAGGAACCACCAGCTTTCATATGTTCTCATGTTCTGAGCAAGGAACTTAAACGTGCACTTTTACTTTCTTCTCCAACACTTTGTTTTTGCATTATTTAATCCAAATTGAACATGTTTCATTATTTATTTGAGGCTAAATTGATTTTATTGATGTATTATATTAAGTTAAAATAAAGTGTTCATTCAGTATTGTTGTAATTGTCATTATTACAAATAAATTAATGAATAGTCCGATTAATCGGTATCGGCTTTTTTTGGTTCTCCAATAATCGGTAGCGGCGTTGAAAAATCATAATCGGTCGACCTCTAGTACAGCCTACTCAAGAAACAAAGCAGAGCTCATTTCAAGCTACTTTTTTCAAGTCATCATTAGTCTCATCATGCAGCCTTACAATGTATTTAAAATCAAAACATATATCGCAAAGTTTGTATAACGAAAGTTACACTAATAACTCTAAATGAAGCATATAGGAATAGGTATTTCTTTGTTAACCGCTCAACACAGAATAGCCGCACGTGCGCACTCCCTCAAATTGTTTGGAGAAAATGTCCTTTCTATTTTATTCAGCTTTGTTCAATTGTATACTTCATACTATAAAATAATGCCACGGAATTCTAAGCAAATCTTGTCTGCTAAATGAACTAGTGTAGCCCACAGCCATTTGGCATAGCCAGATCAGGACCAAACATAAGGACAACATTTTCTTCGTATCATGCTTCTTTAGACCTGTTTTAAAATATATAATGGATTTATTGTGAAGACGTAGGCCATATTACATGGATTTATTTTACTTTCTAAAATGTACATGTTCCAAAAGTCTGCATCAGTGGCAGGGATGTGTGGAAGCCAGGAGATGCAAAATGTGTTTATGTTAATTAACGGTCAATTACCGTGAGACCGACAGATATTTGCTTGACAAACACCGGCTAACGAACTTTCATGACCGCCACAGTCCTAGTATTTCCTAATATTCCTAATTTCAGGAAAATCGGAGATGATCAGCTGCGACTTGGACCAGTTCCACTGTTCCAACGGAAAGTGCATCCCGGAGTCGTGGAAGTGCAACACCATGGACGAGTGTGGTGACAACTCTGACGAGGAGCTGTGTGTACAGCCCAACCCCTCGGCAGCATTCTCCTTCCAGCCCTGTGCCTTCAACCAGGTATCTCATTTACATACAGTACCAGTCAAAAGTTTGGACTCATTCAAGGGTTTTTCTTTCTATTTATTATTTGCTACATTGTAGAATAATAGTGATCCCATCAACTGTGAAATAACACATATGGAATCATGTAGTAACCAACAGAGTGTTAAACAAATCTAAATATATTTTAGATTCTTCAAAGTGGCCACCTTTTGCCTTGATGAAAGCTTTGCACACTCTTGGCATTCTCTTAACCAGCTTCATGAGGAATACTTTTCCAACAGTCTTGAAGGAGTTCCCACATATGCTGAGCACTTGTTGGCTGCTTTTCCTTCACTCTGCGGTCCAACTCATCCCAAACCATCTCAATTGGGTTGAGGTCGGGTGATTTTGGAGGCCAGGTCATCTGATGCAGCACTCCATCACTCTCCTTGGTCAAATAGCCCTTACACAGCCTGGAGGTGTGTTTTTGGTCATTGTGCTGTTGAAATTATAGTCCCACTAAGCGCAAACCAGATGGGATGGCGTATTGCTGCAGAATGCTGTGGTTGCCATGCTTTTTAAGTGTGCCTTGGATTCTAAATAAATCACAGACAGTGTCACCAGCAAGCACCATCACACCTCCTCCTCCAAGCTTCACGGTGGGAACCACACATGCGGAGATCATTCGTTCACCTACTCTGCGTCTCAGAAAGACACTGCGGTTGGAACCAAAACTCTCAAATTTGGACTCATCAGTCCAAAGGACAGATTTCCACCGGTCTAATGTCCGTTGCTCGTGTTTCTTGGCTCAAGCAAGTCTCTTCTTATTATTGGTGTTCTGTAGTAGTGGTTTCTTTGTAGCAATTTGACCATGAAGGCCTGATTCACGCAGTGTCTGAATAGTTGATGTTGAGATGTCTGTTACTTGAACTCTGAAGCATATATTTGAGCTGCAATTTTTGAGGCTGGTAACTCTAATAAACTTATTCTCTGCAGCAGAGGTAAATCTGGGTCTTCCTTTCCTGTGGCGGTCCTCACGAGAGCCAGTTCCATCATAGCGCTTGATGGTTTTTGCGACTGCCCTTGAAGAAACTCCGGATTGACTGACCTTCATGTCTTAAAGTAATGATGGGGGGTCGTTTCTCTTTGCTTATTTGAGCTGTTCTTGCCATAATATGGACTTGGTATTTCACTAAATAGGGCTATATTCTGTATACCACCACTACCTTGTCATAACATAACTGATTGGCTCAAACGCATTAAGAAGGAAAGAAATTCCACAAATTAACTTTTAACAAGCCACACCTGTTAATTGAAATGCAATCCAGGTGACTACCTCATGAAGAGAATGCCAAGAGAGTGCAAAGCTGTCATCAAGGGAAAGGGTGGCTACTAAAATCTATTTTGATTTAGCACTTTTTTTGGTTACTACATGAATCCATATGTGTTATTTTATAGTTCTAATGTCTTCACTATTATTCTACAATGCAGAAAATAGTAAAAATAAAGAACAACCCTGGAATGAGTAGGTGTGTCCAAACATTTGACTGGTACCCCTGAGTCAATACATGTTAGAATCATCTTTGGCAGCGATTACAGCTGTGACTCTTTCTGGGTAAGTCTCTAAGAGCTTTACACACCTGGATTGTATACTTTTTGCATATAATGATTTTTTCAAATTCTTTAAGATCTGTGAAATTGGTTATTGGTCATTGCTAGACAGCCATTTTCCAGTCATTAATGATTAATTTTTTGCCTTTTTCTCTCCAATGTTCGTGATATCTAATTGGTAGTCTTGTCCCATCGCTGCCACTCTCTTAACTCTCGTAATTTGTTAAGCAAGTTTGTACTCCTGAACGTATTAAGGCTTGCTATAACAGAAGAGTTGGAAACTAATTGACTCAAGCATTTTCAGCTTTTCATTTTAAATTAGTTTGTAGAAAATGTTTTTCACATAATTCCACTTTTACATTATGAGGTATTGTGTGTGTTTAGACCAGTGACACAAAATCTAAATTTAGGCGACTTTAAATTAAGGCTGTAACACAACAAAATGTGGAAAAAGTCAAGGGGTGTGAATACTTTCTGTATGTATTTTCCAATTTAATTGAATATAAAGTGCTTTTGGGGTGTCTAATGTACAGCCAATCTTGCGCAAGCTGTCCATTATTTTGCCCACTTGATAAAAACAAGGACCACAATTGAAAATACGTTTGTAGACTTTGTTTTCAATCCTCTACGATTTTTGTTGTACTCCCATGGCCGAGGAAACTATGTATTTTAAATTTGTAAAATAAAATAATAATATTAATATTATGAATTAATACAATTATCATTCAGTTTCCCTGCCTGTCCCGCTACACCCGCGTCTACACCTGCCTGCACGAGTCGCTCAAATGTGACGGCAGCATCGACTGCCAGGACCTTGGTGACGAGATCGACTGTGACGTGCCCACCTGCGGCGAGTGGCTGCGGAACTTCTACGGCACCTTCAGCTCGCCCAACTACCCTGACTTCTACCCACCAGGCAGCAACTGCACCTGGCTTATCGACACAGGCGACCACCGCAAGGTTGGATGTAGCTAGGACTGTTGATTTTATAAATACAAAAAATCCTCAATGATTTTTTTGTATGTGTGTATTGTTGTACGGTATTCACATGGCTGAGACAACTATGGGTTTGTCTGAAATCACACGCTATATGGTAAACTATTTTTGACAAAGGCTCACCAGACGCAGACTATGTATTTAAAAATCATTCATTAATTCTTTAATGGATTGTTTCCAGGTGATCCTGCGTTTCATGGACTTCAAGCTGGACGGGACGGGCTATGGGGACTACGTCAAGGTGTACGACGGCTTGGAAGAGAACCCTCGCCGTCTACTCCGCGTCCTCACAGCCTTCGACTCCCGTGCCCCCATGGCCGTGGTCTCGTCCTCGGGCCAGCTGCGTGTTCACTTCTACGCTGACAAGATCAATGCGGCAAGGGGCTTCAATGTCACCTACCAGGTAGGCGCATGAGTTCAACCCAAGTTTCTCCAAATCGATTAGTTGCTATTGGTTTGGTTGCTAGGGCCGATTGATTCAATGAATAGTTTTCAAAATATAGTATAAATATAATATAGCAAAATATAGTACGAGGTACCCACATCGTTGCATACTAGCTTCTTATTTATTGCGCGGGAGAAAAGCATTTAAAAAAAAAAAATCAAAACCAACAATCTTGTTTATTTAAAGGGACATTTAAGCCTTATCTCTGCCACTGTATATAGAATAGTAACAACGATACGTTTTTTTCATAAATATAAATACAACAAGCTCGTTTTCATTTCACTGGCAGAATTAGGACGTTTTGACTTCCTGTCTACTCTTCTGCTCATAGTGTACCACAAGATCCAGCATTCATACCGAATGCACGACGGACCAGGGCGGGAAGCACTGCCCCACACAGAGCTGTAGTATTTCTGATGTATCATCTTGTATATATAGGAATGAATCCGCTGAAAGACATCCAATGGCTCTATCGAAGAAGTACAACAATATCTACACGCACACAAATATATAGTGCGATTGGTATATCAGAGGCTTTGCGAAATGCCACAAAGCAGGACTTACTTACATTTTCTGATCTCGTTCCGTATTTTTGGCATTGGGTGTATCGTGTATCGTTAGACGCACGAAACCCAGACCCATTTTCTTTGAGGCCAAATATGTGTAAAAAAAAAACATCACACTGACCTAGAAGTGCTTCTGATATTTCCCTTTAACCTCTCCCTTGAAAAGTCTCGATTTCTTTATTTTGGAATCATTACGGATGCCCTCGAATCAACTTATCAATGAATCTACCTAATCTACCTCATCTCCTGCCAGGTGGACGGTTTCTGTCTGCCCTGGGAGATCCCGTGTGGGGGCAACTGGGGCTGCTACACGGAGCAGCAACGCTGCGACGGTTACTGGCACTGCCCCAATGGCCGCGACGAGGTCAACTGCAGCACCTGCCAGGAGGATGAGTTTCCCTGCTCCAGAAATGGCGCCTGCTACCCGCGCTCGGACCGCTGCAACTACCAGAACCGCTGCCCCAACGGCTCGGACGAGAAGAACTGCTTCTTCTGCCAGCCGGGTAACTTCCACTGTAAGAACAACCGCTGTGTGTTTGAGAGCTGGGTGTGTGACGCGCAGGACGACTGCGGCGACGGAAGCGACGAGGAGAGTTGTCCGGTCATCGTGCCCACACGGGTCATCACGGCGGCGGTTATAGGAAGTCTCATCTGTGGCCTGCTGCTGGTCATCGCTCTGGGCTGCACCTGCAAGCTCTACTCCCTCCGGATGTTTGAGCGCAGGTAATAAACTCAGACCCCTTGTTATTACACAGTTGTTAAGCAGTTATACAGCGCCCACATAAGTCATAAGACTTTATTTCTGTCTGTGTGGTTTGCTATGACAGCTTAAGTATGTTTCACACCTACTACGACAGATGATTGGTAATCCAGACTAGTCTTTAGGCTTTTATAAATGCTTTCTTTGGATTCAAATAGCTAGTTAGCTCTCTGATTTCTGTCTTTTTTCTCCGTCAAAGGACACTGAATGAACTTTGAAATGCATTTTTCTTTTTGTACATCTAACTGATCTGGTTGTGTTTGTTGCTTCCATTCCTTTGAATCCCTCTAACTGTTTCCCCAGGTCATTTGAGACCCAGCTGTCCAGGGTTGAGGCTGAGCTCCTGAGGAGGGAGGCTCCTCCGTCGTATGGCCAGCTGATCGCCCAGGGCCTCATACCCCCCGTGGAGGACTTCCCTGTCTGCTCCGGCAACCAGGCAAGTCTACATCTAGATCAAACTGCCCTCTCTTGTTCTCCTCGGAAGATGTGATCCCCTTGTCCATACACGACTCAAGCTGTCTGCAAGTCTGTGTTAAGAGTGCACATTTCAAGTCCGGACGTGAATGCCTATCTTTGTCATAGGATTGGAGACACCAAGAATCAACTGTGTAATGTCTAACAACCCGGCTTCAGTAACAAAAGTTGAAGCGGTTTAACTGTGATTAATTAAGTGGAAGTTGACTGGGCTTGTTTAGTTAAACAGTAACCGCTGTATGTTTACAGTATATGGCCGTTTATATATAGTAAGGTTTATTTGAGCTTACAGTGTACAGACAAAAAGGGGAAAAAAAGATATTCGGGTGAAATGAAATAATTGATTTAAAGCAGTTTGTAACTGGAGTGGAGGGAGGAAGCATCGTTTGTCTCTGAGTGGAGGGAGGATCGCGGTAGCGGCCAGGAGAGTCACAGTTAGTCAGCCAAACACGGACACGTCCGGAGCCTCAGCCACGAATCAAGCTGTCCTGCCTGCTTCTCTGTATAGCCACTCCTCCAACAAGTTTGTTCAGCACCAACTTTTCTCTCCTCATAAAGCCTTTGTCATGGAAATCCAAACAAACAGTCCCGTTTGCCGCCAGCTTACAACTATGTGGGATAAACTCTAGCCTTTCCTGGTTTCTGTTGGGAGACACATTTCCCAATGACCTTCAGATTCACATCTCAGGAGTTTGATGTTTATTGTGATCTATAATAGATTGGGTTACTTACTGTAAAGGACTGTGTAAACTGTTGATTTATTATTTGATTGGTGATACTAACAGTCTTGCTGTTCTCCCTGTGTGTTGTCCAGGCGTCTGTGTTGGAGAACCTGAGGTTGGCTGTTCGCTCCCAGCTGGGTTTCACCTCCATCCACCTGCCCACCTCCGGTCGCCACAGCAACATCTGGCAACGCCTCTTCAACTTCACACGCTCACGGCGCTCCGGCTCACTGGCCCTGGTGTCTGCTGACGGCGAGGACAACAGCACCAGCAGCGGTAACGGTGGCTGCTCGGCCCACGAACCCGACAGGGCTGGACCCCACCGGGGGCTGCTGCCCCTCGACTCGGACGACACAGATACAGAGAGCGAGCGTCGGGATGTCCCTGGGGCCGTGGGGGGGCTTGTAGCCCCCCTCCCCGTAAAGACCCCTCCGGCAACTGCAGTGGAGGCCATCGTCTCGGTGTCGACAAACTCCATCACTCCCGCCCCTCTGCCCAGCCGTAGGGACAGCCACCGGGCTAGGGCCAGCCCGGCAGTGGTGGAGACACACACCATAGAGACCCCAGGGGGAGAGGCAGCAGAGCCTCAGTGTACTGCGACCGGGAGGAGCCAGCTGAGCAGTGCCCTGAGCCGCGTCACCCGCAGCCTGCGCTGGGTACGTTTCTCCCTGGGCCGCTCCGGAGGCTCCTCGGGTGGGGGAACCCAGAACCTCAGCCCTCTGAGGCACCTAGAGCATGGAGCAGGGACCAGGGAGGACGAAGACGACGTGGAGCTGCTTATCCCTGTGTCGGATGCTGCCTCGGACACTGACTCCACCAGCGAGACCTCCAGGCTCCTCAGCCTGGAGGTAGGTCTAGATCAGGCTGCCCCCCGCCTATCATCCCCAGCCTCTCTCAGGTCAGGCCGGGTGTCCCTGGGCCGGAACGGGCCCTGTGAACACTGTAGCATGGTTCACACCGCACAGATCCCAGACGCCTGTCTGGAGGCCACAGGCAAGACGGAGACCAATAGCGATGACGAGTTACTTCTGCTCTGCTAATAGCTCTAACCTAAATGACGTTAGAGTATGACTCAACTGACTGTCAAAAATGGACTGTCCCTGTCAAACTTTGCCATTTATTTTCTCTGGAAGAGGGCGGGGGTTAAATGTAATTTTTATGCCCCGTTTTTGAAAAGTCTGTGGTTCGTACTGTATTGCAGTCTTCTTGGTGTATTCATCAGATGGTACAATCTCTGCCCTCCTCCCCTCCAAGTTCCAGTTCCAGACCTTTCCCTTGGGAGTTCCAACTCAGCCTGGGAACTGGGGAGTAGAACTACTGAATCTTGACTTTGTCTTGCCGAGCAAAAGTTGAATTGCCCATGCACCTGTGAGTGTGAGTTAGGCCTAACTCAAGGCAAGCAGAGTGGGACTGAGGCGTATAACAACGCAGCCACAGCACCTCTTCTTCTTACACTAATTTGGGACGAAGCAGAATAAATAAGCTGTCTTTTTATGTTCAAGAATAATGGTACGAGAGAGACCAAGTATAGAGTGCGGACAATTAACAAACTAGAGCCTGTGAAAAGCTAGACGAGATTTAAAAATAGCTGTCAGCTTTATTTGATGTCAGTTGTTTCTTCCCCTTCGGTTTAGGGAATGTGAGGGTGAGGGCTCTGAGTGTCTGTGGCTTACCGTGTGATGGTATGTTTGTTTCAGTTCAACGGGAGGCTTTCCTATTGAAAGGTACTGATGTGTTCTCAATGCGTGATCTTAGCAAGAGCAGTTTATTTATGAAAAGTAAATTGCAGAGAACCTCTTTCTGAAGACGAAAACGTTGTATAACATCCACAGATGTTTGTTGTATTTATTGTTTTGTTACTGTTTTGGTAACCTCAGTGTTCTGGTACTGAGAATACTTGTGCCACTGTGTATATTTATTTCATTTTCAGTAGTGATTAATTGAGAAGATGCATGTCAAATTGTCTTGTGCTATTTTTTTGTTAAAGTGATACATTGAAAAACAAGTATATAAACATAACTGTTTTCTGCATGTAGAAACTCAGAATAAAGCATTCATCCTGCTAACTTGTTTGTGTTTCTTTGTTGGGATATGAGGTGAAATTTGTCATGCTCAAAGTCAATAGTAAATTCCTCTCCATCCAAGATGGCATAGCAGTCAGACGTCCTTTGTCCTCGTCTTGTCGTGTCCCGTGTATATATATATATTTACATCTTTTTTCGCATATCTTTTATATATTTTCTTTTTTGTTTTGTTTTTCAAAACACTCTCCTGCAACCAATTAAAAAAAAGAAAAAAAAGTATTATTTACCTAAAATCTGAAATCCACAATAGAAGCTAGCCAGAAGCTAGCCAGTTTACTGGCTAACGTTAGTATTCAGCTAACCACGGTTTGTGGTCATCAGCTATCCTTTAGCTCGAAAAGCTATCGCCAGTTTCGTACAACGCGACTCAGACCAGAACATACCGGACCTATTTTTCTCTCCATATCCCCGGATTTCAACCGCAAGCTCTGGACATTTACACCTGGATCTCGCAGCTAGCTAGCTGCTAACCGTGTGACTATTGGCTTACGTCGATCCCGGAGCAAACATTAATTATTCCGGAGCTAGCCAGATGAAGAGTTCCATCAGCCACTCCTGGGCTACAATCACCTATCCGGATCCGTTTTACTGCCGATGCGGAGCCCCACCGGGCCTTCACGACTGGACTACTGAATGTTATCTGCCCGAGGGAGTTATGCAACTGGCCCCTCCGTCGCGACGTTACCTGAACGCCCATCTGCGGCCCGCTAATCGTTAGCTGTCTTATCGGCTGCTATCTGAATAGGTCTATCGGACAATTTTTCTTGGGTCACTATAACTATATCTATTTTGCCAATTGGATTGATCCCCTCTACCACACGGAACCCCACTAATCTACCGTCGGAAACGCACGAGGTGGCTAAAAACTTGCTACCGATGGCTCGGCTAGCTGTCTGAATCGCCGTTACCCCAACCAACCTCACTACTCACTGGACCCTTATGATCACTCGACTAAGCATGCCTCTCCTTAATGTCAATATGCCTTGTCCATTGCTGTTCTGGTTAGTGTTCATTGGCTTATTTCACTGTAGAGCCTCTAGCCCTGCTCATTATACCTTATCCAACCTTTCAGTTCCACCACCCACACATGCGATGACATCACCTGGTTTCAATGATGTTTCTAGAGACAATATCTCTCTCATCATCACTCAATGCCTAGGTTTACCTCCACTGTATTCACATGCTACCATACCTTTGTCTGTACATTATACCTTGAAGCTATTTTATCGCCCCCAGAAACCTCCTTTTACTCTCTGTTCCGGACGTTCTAGACGACCAATTCTCATAGCTTTTAACTCTCCTTCCGTGGCCTCCAATTGCTCTTAAATACAAGTAAAACTAAATGCATGCTCTTCAACCGATCGCTGCCTGCACCTGCCCGCCCGTCCAACATCACTACTCTGGACAGTTCTGACTTAGAATATGTGGACAACTACAAATACCTAGGTGTCTGGTTAGACTGTAAACTCTCCTTCCAGACTCACATCAAACATCTCCAATCCAAAGTTAAATCTAGAATTGGCTTCCTATTTCGCAACAAAGCATCCTTCACTCATGCTGCCAAACATACCCTTGTAAAACTGACCATCCTACCGATCCTCGACTTCGGCGATGTCATTTACAAAATAGCCTCCAACACCCTACTCAATAAATTGGATGCAGTCTATCACGGTGCCATTCGTTTTGTCCCCAAAGCCCTATATACTACCCACCACTGCGACCTGTACGCTCTCGTTGGCTGGCCCTTGCTTCATACTCGTCGCCAAACCCACTGGCTCCAGGTCATCTACAAGACCCTGCTAGGTAAAGTCGCCCCTTATCTCAGCTCGCTGGTCACCATAGCAGCACCCACCTGTAGCACGCGCTCCAGCAGGTATATCTCTCTGGTCACCCCCAAAACCAATTCTTCCTTTGGCCGCTTCTCCTTCCAGTTCTCTGCTGCCAATGACTGGAACGAACTACAAAAATCTCTGAAACTGCAAACACTTATCTCCCTCACTAGCTTTAAGCACCAGCTGTCAGAGCAGCTCACAGATTACTGCACCTGTACATAGCCCATCTATAATTTAGCCCAAACAACTACCTCTCCCCCTAATGTATTTATTTATTTATTTTGCTCCTTTGCACCCCATTATTTCTATCTCTACTTTGCACATTCTTCCACTGCAAATCTACCATTCCAGTGTTTTACTTGCTATATTGTATTTACTTCGCCACCATGGCCTATTTATTGTCTTTACCTCCCTTATCTTACCTTATTTGCTCACATTGTATATAGACTTATTTTCCACTGTATTATTGACTGTATGTTTGTTTTACTCCATGTGTAGCTCTGTGTTGTTGCATGTGTCGAACTTCTTTGCCTTACCTTGGCCAGGTCGCAGTTGTAAATGAGAACTTGTTCTCAGCTTGCCTATCTGGTTAAATTAAGGTGAAATAAATTAAAAATTAAAATTAAAATCAGGACTAATGTTCGTACATGTATTGCTATCAATATTTGTTTTCTTCACTGAATCACCTGATGATGGTCGACAATATCACTTGACAACTAGCCTGCAGCTAGACACAAATGCGGCAGGTAGCCTAGTGGTTACAGCGTTGGGCCAGTAACCGAAAGGTTGCTTGATCAAATCCCCGATCTGACAAGGTAAAAATCTGTCATTCCGTCCCTGAACAAGGCAGTTAACCCACTGTTCCTAGGCTGTCATTGTAAGAATTTGTTCTTAACTGGCTGGCCTAGTTAAATACAGGTTAAATAAAAAATGTGCATCCAATCCATCCAACAAGTATACTAAACAAAATCAGTCAATTCAAATAAATTCATTAGGCCCTAATTTATGGATTTCACATTACTGGGAATACAGATATGCATCTGTTGGTCACAGACACCTTACAAAAAAGGTAGCGGCGTGGATCAGAAAGCCAGTCAGTATCTGGTGTGACCACCATTTGCCTTATGCAGTGTGACTCATCTACTTTGCATGAAGTTGGTCAGGGTGTCTCTGGCAAAAGCTCTGGTGGACATTCCTGCAGTCAGCATGCCAATTGCAGTCAGCATGCCTCAACTTGAGACATCAGTGGCAGTGTTGTATGACAAAACTGCACATTTTAGTGGTCTTTTTTGTCCCCAGGACAAGGTGCACCTGTGTAATGATCATGCTGTTTATTCAGCTTCTTGAGGTGTCACACCTGTCAGGTGGATGGATTATCTTGGCAAAGGATAAATGCTCACAAATAGGGATGTAAACAAATTTGTGCACGGAATATGAGAGAAATAAGCTTTTTGTGCGTTTGGAACATTTCTGGGACACTTTACATGTTGCGTTTATATTTTTGTTCAATGTATACAGTATATGTTAATGACAACAGGCCTATAGGTAACTATTTTGGTTAGAAGCATTCGATTTTGAATTAGCATATGCCTACATTATGTTGGATTTGTGTGAGATCTGTTCTCACGGCGAAACATAATGAAACGTTACGTAGGTATAGTTACACGTACGGTGCATTTTCAGAGATCTCCAAGATCCATGATTCGTACAGGGTTTAAGCTCAATGTTCTAATTGAATTGTTCAATGCTACAAAACACTAATTAATGTCAGGAAAGAAAGGTAGTGTTTTATATCATATGATCTGTGAAGACTCCAAGCAGTAACTCATGAATTATGGACAATTCATGAACTAGGGTGCAAAACATGTATTATATTAAATGTAGTCTATTCTGTGTATGTTCAAGTGTTTAACATTGCCTTGGCTGAGAGGGTAGGCTCCCGGCAGTGGTGTAGGCCAAGTGGAGGGTAAACTCTGTTCAAGAAAATGCATTGAAAGTCCAGGGAGAGTTACTTTTTCACCGTGACCAGCAATCAGTTTACCCACCTATTATTTTTACCACTACATCACTGGTTACCGGTAGGACTATTTGTAGTTCATGGTAATACACATTGTAGACTAGTCTAGTAAGTTGACCATGTCAGCAAGACGCATCAATATAATGCAGGCCTAATCAATGGCAGTCGCTGAATGTCATTAGGCACACTTGGTGTTTTGTAACATCTGTCTATTTCCATTCATACAATGGCATGGGTATACATGCAGTATGGATGCTGGAATTATTTTGGAGTGGAAGAACATGCCTTCTTTTTGAAGTTATTTCTCGGACAATCAGATGAAAATGTCACGACTGGTTGAGTCCATGCCACATTAAAAGGTAATTATGTTTTACAGTTTATTATTAGGCCCTTAAAAAAAAACATGCACATTCTCAAAACTGAGACCTTCCTAAATGTCATAGCGTAATTCACCTTCTGGTACAACCCTTATATTGTACGACAACAGGCTTGGGCAGCTGCCATGGTAATACCTGGCATTGGAGTATTCTGTAAATGAGCGTTTTGATGGTCATGATGCATGCAAACTGTGAGAAGATATCTACTGCTCTCTAGTGGCAGGACTTTCCATGCCATGTCCACTTTCATAAGCAATATAAACAACAAAGTACATCACTGAAGAAGACGTTTATTTGGGCCTGTTCAACGTGAATTGTTCAATAGTAGAACTAGTTTGATGCGTCTTTCAATGGAAACATGCTGTTGTGATGATGTTAGGCCTATCTGTCTTAAAGCCAATTTATGCTTGATCCGAAAATGTGATCGGAGGCACCGTATGGATGGTGTAACGCAATTGCAGAGCCCATGTTGGCATGCAGAAGCGCCGTACGGGAGGTCCAGTATAAACACCAACTCGCTTCCTTGACAACTTCCTTCACAACAGCTCTGCTCAGCGAAGTGCAAGAAGTACAGTTGAAGTCAGAAGTTTACATACACCTTAGCCAAATACATGTAAACTCAGTTTTTCACAATTCCTGACATTTAATCCTAGTAAACATTCCCTGTCTTAGGTCAGTTAGGATCACCACCTCATTTTAAGAATGTGAAATGTCAGAATAATAGTAGAGAGAATGATTTATTGCAGCTTTTATTTCTTTCATCAAATTCCCAGTGGGTCAGAAGTTTACATACACTCAATTAGTATTTGGTAGCATTGCCTTTAAATTGTTTAACTTGGGTCAAACGTTCGGGTAGCTTTCCACAAGCTTCCCACAACAAGTTGGGTGAATTTTGGCCCAATCCTCCTGACAGAGCTGGTGTAACTGGGTCAGGTTTGTAGGCCTCCTTGCTCGCACATGCTTTTTCAGTTCTGACCACAAATTTTCTATGGGATTGAGGTCAGGGCTTGTGATGGCCGCTCCAATACATTGACTTTGTTATCCTTAAACCATTTTGACACAACTTTGGAAGTATGCTTGGGGTCATTGTCCATTTGGAAGACCCATTTGCGACCAAGCTTTAACTTCCTGACTGATGTCTTGAGATGTTGCTTCAGTATATCAACATAATTTTCCTGCCTCATGATGCCATCTATTTTGTGAAGTGCACCAGTCCCTCCTGCAGCAAAGCACCCCCACAACATGATGCTGCCACCCCCGTGCTTCACGGTTGGAATGGTGTTCTTCAGCTTGCAAGCATGCCCATTTTTCCTCCAAACATAACGATGGTCATTATGGCCAAACAGTTCTATTTTTGTTTCATCAGACCAGAGGACATTTCTCCAAAATGTACAATCTTTGTCCCCATGTGCAGTTGCAAACCGTAGTCTGGATTTTTAATCACGGTTTAGGAGCAGTGGCTTCTTCCTTGCTGGTCGGCCTTTCAGATTATGTTGATATAGGACTTTTACTGTTTTACTGTGGATATAGATACTTTTGTACACGTTTCCTCCAGCATCTTCACAGGGTCCTTTGCTGTTGTTCTGCGATTGATTTGCACTTTTCGCACCAAAGTACGTTCATCTCCAGAAGACAGAACGCGTCTCCTTCCTGAGCGGTATGACGGCTGCGTGGTCCCATGGTGTTAATACTGTTTAAACTATTGTTTGTACAGATGAACGTGGTACCTTCTGGCGTTTGGAAATTGCTCCCAAGGATGAACCAGACTTGTGAAGGTCTAAAAAAAATTTATGAGGTGGGTTGGCTGATTTCTTTTGATTTTCCCATGATGTCAAGCAAAGAGGCACTGAGTTTTAAGGTAGGCCTTGAAATACATCCACAGGTACACCTCCAATTATCTCAAATTATGTCAACTAGCCTATCAGAAGCTTCTAAAGCCATGACATAATTGTCCAAGCTGTTTAAAGGCACAGTCAACTTAGTGTATCTTCTGACCCACTGGAATTGTGATACAGTGAATTATAAGTTAAATAATCTGTCTGTAAACAATTGTTGGAAAAATGACTTGTGTCATTCACAAAGTAGATGTCCGAACCGACTTGCCAAAACTACAGTTTGTTAACAAGACATTTTTGGAGTGGTTGAAAAACAAGTTTTAATGACTCCAACCTAAGTGTATGTAAACTTCCAACTTCAACTGTAGGAGAACTATCGCCTTATGGTGACGATAGCCATGTTGCAAGCCCAGCTTCAGACACAATCGTTAGGCAAGGGTAATTTAAGTGTAGGAAAGGATGAAGCACCGTCTGTCCCACCAATAAGTACAGATAGTAGTATAAATCCCCAACATGTCAATACCTCTCAAATAAAAGTAGTGACGACGTCAATCTCTACTCCACTTTGAGATTGACATGCGTATTATTAATATTAGCTCTCTGTGTACATCCAAGGGCCAGCCGTGCTGCCCTGTTCAATTTTTCTAAGTCCTTTTTGTGGCACCTGACCACACGACTGCACAGTAGTCAAGGTGCGACACAACTGGGCCTGTAGGAACCTGCCTTGTTTATAGTGTTGTTAAGAAGGCAGAGCATCGCTTTATTATGGACAGACTTATCCCCATCTTAGGTACTGTTGTATCAATATGTTTTGACCATGACAGTTTACAATCCAGGGTTATTCCAAGCAGTTTAGTCACCTCAACTTGCTCAATTCCCACATTATTCATCACAATATGTAGTTGAGGTTCAGGGTTTAGTGAATGATTTGTCCCATATACAAAGCTTTTAGTTTTGGAAATATTTAGGACCAACTTATTCCTTGCTAGCCATTCTGAAACTAACTGCAGCTCTTTGTTAAGTGTTAGTCCTTTCTGTCGCTGTAGTAGCTGACGTGTATAGTGTTGAGTCATCCGCATACATAGACACACTGGCCTCACTCAAAGCCAGTGGCATGTCGTTAGTAAAGATTTTTTTAAATCAAGGGGCCTAAACAGCTACCCTGGGTAATTCCTGCTTCTACCTGGATTATGTTTGAGAGGCTTCCATTAAAGATCACCCTCTGTGTTCTGTTAGACAAGTAACTCTTTATCCACATTATAGCAGGGGCACAAGTTTTTCCAGCAGCAGACTATGATCGATAATGTCAAAAGCTGCACTGAATTCTAACAAGACAGCCCCCACAATCATTTTATCATGAATTCTCTCAGCCAATCATCAGTCATTTGTGTAAGTGCCTGTGCTTGTTGATTGTTCTTCCCAATATGCATGCTGAAAGTCTGTCAATTTGTTTACTGTGAAATAGCATTGTATCTGGTCAACAAAAATAATCCAGAAGCTTACTAAGGGTTGGTAACAGACTGATTGGTCAGCTGTTTGAGCCAGTAAAGGAGGCTTTACTGTTCTTGGGTAGCGTAATGACTTTAGCTTCCCTCCAGGCCTGAGAGCACACTTTCTAGTAGGCTTAAATTGAAGATGTGGCAAATAGGAGTGGCAATATCGTCTGCTATTATCCTCAGTAATTTTCCATCCAGATTGCCAGACCTCGGTGGCTTGTCATTGTTGATAGACAATTTGTTCACCTCTTCTACACTGACTTTACAGAATTCAAAAGTACAATTCTTATCTTCAATAATTTGGTCAGATATACTTGATGTGTAGTGTTAGCGTTTGTGGCTGGAATGTCATCCCTAAGTTTGTTTATCTTGTCAATGAAAAAGTCATTAAAGTAGTTGACAATATCAGTGGGTTTTATGATAAATGAGCGATCTGATTCAAGGAATGATGGAGCCGAGTTGGCTTTTTTCCACAATATTTAATTGAAGGTGCTCCAAAGCTTTTTACTATCATTATCATACTCCAGTCTCATGTCCTGTCCTTATATTAGTTGTATAAGTAATACAGTGTGCTATACAACAGCATGAGTCCACTTTTTCCATAAACTTCACTCCTACTGTCAGACTCATCTTTTTCCTGATCCTTGGTGCATATGTAACGGACGTGAAATGGCTAGCTAATTAGCGGGTACGCGCTAGTAGCATTTCAATCAGTTACGTCACTTGCTCTGAGACTTTAAGTAGGGTTGCCCCTTGCTCTGCAAGGGCCGCGGCTTTTGTGGAGCGATGGGTAACGACGCTTCGTGGGTGTCAGTTGCTGATGTGTGCAGAGGGTCCCTGGTTCGCGCCTGTGTCGGGGCGAGGGGACGGTTTAAAGTTATACTGTTACATTGATGCTGTTGACCCGGATCACTGGTTGCTGCGGAAAAGGAGGAGGTTGAAAGGGGGGTGAGTGTAACGGATGTGAAATGGCTAGCTAGTTAGCGGGTACGCGCTAGTAGCATTTCAATCAGTTACGTCACTTGCTCTGAGACTTTAAGTAGGGTTGCCCCTTGCTCTGCAAGGGCCGCGGCTTTTGTGGAGCGATGGGTAACGATGCTTCGTGGGTGACCGTTGTTGATGTGTGCAGAGGGTCCCTGGTTCGCCCCCGTGTCGGGGCGAGGGGACGACGTAAAGTTATACTGTTACACATACCTCAGTCTCCAATAACTTCACCCTCATTCACTTCCAATTATCCTCCTGTCTTCAGCTCCCTCTGCTTACATTTTCTTCCATTCTTTAACAAACCATCTTTTTTCCACCATTTTTATCTGGCTCAACCTCTTCTTCCCTCTCTCTTAGACCTCCACTCTCTTTTCTCCTCGTTTTCCAAGTATTCATCTCCTTATGATAATACTGCACTACTTCCAACCATCTTGTTCTTGCTTTCTCTAGGGACTCCATTTCCGCCGAGGCGTCCCGTCCCGTATCGTCCTTTCTCTGTGAACTCAGTCATTCGCCTAGGAACAAGCCTAGCTACGAGACGTCATTCTCTGTTTTTCAAATCACCGTCCGCATCTCATTTTGAACTTAGTTTGAATATGATGACGATATATTTTATTGACGTCACTAATCCATCTGACTGACATCTGCTAGACCAATAAACTCGACTTTGAAAAACCCATATCGACACTTGATCCCACCTACTCGGCTCACTTGCCTCCCATTGGAAACGACAGGATGTGCTATATTTTAATAGAACATCTTTGATATCGACGTCATTAGCTGCTGCATAGTCTTTTGTGGTAGCTAACAACAAACAAGTTCTATTTTTCGGCTAGCTAGCACGTTCCCATTTAATCTGGCTGAGCTAGAGCAACATGAGTTTAGCATTTAGCAAAGAGCCCCGTAAAACGGCGGGGAACCGCATGTCTAAATTGTTAGATGCTGAAGAGGAAGATGAATTCTACAAGACCACATACGGTGGATTCAACGACGTAAGTAGCTAATTTAGCTAGCTGTCTTGGCAGATAGCTGGCTATTGCGTCGCAGTAGTGATCGGGAAACGAAGTTTAAAGTAATAATGTAGTTAGCGAACATTACACAGTACCCAGATCACAGGATTTGGAAGAGATGGCCCGCCCTCTAAATTCAGGGGGGTTCTACTTCAGCTGCAGTGTTTTCATTTCAAGGGAGAAGAAGAGAATAGAGGAAGGACGTCAAACGTTTAGCCTGCGTCTGGATAAGACCCCCTGGTTAAATTGTGCTTAAGATCTTTCTTTTTTTACGTCTCTAAGTGGTTTATGGACACCTTCCTAAGATTGAGTTGCACCCCCCATTTTGCTATCAGAACAGCCTCAATTCATTGGAGCATAGACTACAATGTGTGGAAATCGTTCCACGGGAGGGATTCTGGCCCATATCGACTCATGCTCTCTTTCCACAGTAGTGTCAAGTTGGTTGGTGGACCATTTCTTGATACACTTGGGAAACTATTGAGCAGTTGCAGTTCTTGACCCAAACCAGTACACCTGGAACCTACTACATACCCGTTCAAACCAAGGCACTTACTTTTTTAACATTTTATTTTACCCTTATTTTACCAGGTAAATTGACTGACAACACATTCTCATTTACAGCAACGACCTGGGAAATAGTTACAGGGGCGAGGAATGAGACAATTGGAAGCTGGTGGTAGTTAGGTGGCCGTGATGGTATGAGGGACGGATTGAGAATTTAGCCAGGACACCAGGGTTAACGCCCGTGCTCTTACGATAATTGCCATGGGATCTTTAGTGAAAGGGCTTAAAATGAACTGTTTTGTCCACCAGCCACTATGGCAGGTAGATAAAAAACATCTAATACTTGTTTTGCCGTAAAAAAAAAAAGTTAAACTTTATTTTTCTTTAACTAGGCTAGTCAGTTAAGAAGAAATTCTTATTTACAATGACGGCCTACACCGGCCAAACCCGGACGACGCTGGGCCAATTGTGCGCCGCCCTATGGGACTCCCAATCACAGCCAGTTGTGATACAGCCTGGATTTGAACCAGGGTGTCTGTAGTGACGCCTCGAGCACTGAGATGCAGTGCTTTAGACCTCTGCGCCACTCAGGAGCCCAAATGACATTACAGAAACAGATGACCGTGCTTTGTTATCTTTTTAAACAAGAAATGTATTAGTAAGAAGTAATGTGGTGTATTGCTCAATTTCATAAAAATGTGTGACCAGAGTCTCTTAATCTAAATATTCAGCAGCTCCTTTAAGGGTGGAAGTTTACTGTGGTAACAGGGCCACTGGAGTCCTGTGGTATGTATCAAATGAAATGCTATTTGTCACATGTGCCGAATACAGCAGGTGTAGCCTTTACAGTGAAGTGTGAGAGAGAGAGATTTGGGATCTGACTAGGATGTCTAATTTGAGTGTGCTGCTTTAACTTATAAAGTTCAAAAAAACAATGTAAATAGCCAAGAAACACGAGGACAGTCTCACTTTGTAGACTTTCGAGTAAATTAGACCATATTTTAGGCCTGTGCCAAGCGCCTCCAAAAATGAATCTGTCAAGCACTTGGCTCATTGCACACAGCTCCCATGTCAGGCAGTGTTGCTGCGCTAGGTGGGATATGTATGTCTTTGTGCAATTAGCAGCTATGAAACAAAACAGCAGAAATACTTAAACAGCTACTGCTGCAGTTTTATAACCAAAACTCGCACGTGCTCATACTTGACTTATGACTACTTTTATTCTCAAATGTAATGCTCGCACTGTAGAGCCTTGCAGGTTGACCACCCGCCAATGTGGTGACCTTGAGTTGGTTAAAAATGGCGGGGAAAAGGGAGATTGTTCTTAATAAACCATGGTAGAAAGTATAAGCAGAGTGAGCTGAAGACAGGAGGAGAAATTGAAGTGATTGAAGGTGAAGTATCGGAGGTGGTAGGAATGGTGAAGTTCTCAGAGACCGAGGCTTGCACCGAGGGTCAGGATAAAGATGAGTCTGACAGGAGTGAAGTTTTTTGGAAAAAGTGGACCCTTGCCTTTTGGCTGATCCATTTGTGGTTTCAGATTGGGTGAAAACAGAATTGGGTACTGTGGAATCGGCGAGGGTAATCAGAAGTGATAATTGTTTGTGTTTCAGCTGGTCAGAGGGAGAAGGCGCTCTGCGTTAAACGAATGGGGGCAAGAAATCTGGATTGTTTCACTCTCAGAAAAAAGGGTGCCATTGAAAGGAGTGATTACTAGGGTAGCAGTAAATGTTAAAGGTAACCAACTGAAGGAGAAGATTCCCAGTGTTTGTGATGCTCGTCGTTTGGTGCAACGCAGACAGGGTGGCGTGAGTGGTGAAACAAAAGTCATTGTCTGTTCTTTTGAGTTTTGATGTTAAGTCTTCGCCCGGCAAAGTGATGTTAGGATATATGAGATTTTGTACCAAATACATTACGTTGTTACAGGTGTCAAGCTTATGGGCATGTGGCAGCAGTGTGTAGGAGGGGAGAAGTGTGCAGAAGGGCATGAGACGAAGGAATGTGTAGCATACGGGGATGTAGTTTTCGGGCTGTCCATGGGGTTGGGGATCAGAAATGTCCCGTATGAGAGAGGCAGGTTGAGGTTTCCAGGGTTAGAGTTGTGCAGAAGTAATTTTCTGAGGAAGATGGGGGAGGGATCTGGAGAGGAGTGGTGTGAGTAGTAGATCTGTACCAGTACAGAAGGATAGGCCAAAAGGTGATATATGTTTCAGTAAGTTTGGATTTTTCAGCATTTGTAGCAATGGTTATCAACTGTACTGCAAGGATGGAATGTAAAATCGCAGAAATTGAGGTTGTGTAGGGAGCTGCAGAGAGGTATTTGGGTGTGCGAGACTTGACATCAGAAGAGTTACAGGGTGTATTAAGTGGTGATGTCCCATCCTTTCAGGTTGTTGGCATGAGGTAGGACTAAATAGTTTTAAATAGTGGAGTAAGGTGGTTATTTTATTTATTTGTATGGTAGTGTTAGATGGAATTGAATTTGTTTATTTATACTTTTTTTTTTTTCAAGCAAAGTATAATGGAGTTGTACTCCAGTCCAGTAGGTGGCGGTAATGCAACATATTTGATGCCAACCGCCATTAAACCTCACCGAAGAAGGTTCTGTAGTGCCGTCAAACCTGAAGAAGAAAAAGCATGTCGCACCATATCGACGTCATTAGCTGCATGCATAGTCTTTTGTGGTAGCTAACGTTAACTAGAACTTGATTGTTAGCTTTCAACCAGCAAGCACGTTCCCTATTAATCTAGCTGTGCTAGTTCAACATGAGTTTAGCATTTAGCAAAGAGCCCCGTAAAACGGCAGGGAACCGCATGTCTAAGTTATTAGATGTTGAAGAAGATGAATTCTACAAAACAACATACGGTGGATTCAACGACGTAAGTAGCTAATTTAGCGTCGCAGTAGTGATTGGGGAACGAAGTGTACCGTAAAAATGTAGTTAGCGAACAGTACCCAGATCTCTTCCAAATCCTGTGATGGTCAGCTCTCTAAAGGGACAGATAATAGAGTAGGGACGTCAAACGTTCAGCCTGCTGCTGCTCTGACCCCCTTGTTAAATTGTGCATAGGATCATTTTTTTTAAATCTCTAAGTGATTCAATTTAGTGAGGAATATGTGATTATTTAAATCTGAGTTTTTTTCATTTACTATCATCTTAAATTAAGATTAAATTATTTGTACATTTCTGATTGGACAAAATTTGTGTGAGAGAGAGATTTGGCATCTGACTAGGATCTCTATGTTGAAACAACAATGTAAATGGCTAAGAAACACGTTGACAGTCTCACTTTGTAGACGTTTGAGTAAATTTGACCAACTTTTAGGCCTGTGCCAAGTTCTTCAAAATGAATCTATCAGCACTTGACTCATTGCACACAGCTCCCATGCCAGGCAGTGTTGCTGCGCTAAGTAGGATATGTCATTTATTTGTGCAATTCGCAGCTATGAAGCAATATAGCAAAAATGATATACTGCAGCATTTTCCTAACATGTGCCCATACTTGACTTATGGAGTATTTTTATTTGCAAATGTAATGCTCGCACTGTAGAGCCTTGCAAGTAGACCACCTGCCAACGTGGCTGGTGAAATAGACAATCTTACCCACCAGTACCTAAATTGACCTGCATTTGGTGGGTGGGTGGGTGGCTGGCGTTAATTTTATGCCCTGTTTAGGGAACACAGAGAGTCAGGACACCTGTCTACCATTCCATCTGAAAGACAGTACCCTACACAGGGAAATGTACCCAATCACTGCCCTGGGGAATTGGGATATACACTGCTCAAAAAAATAAAGGGAACACTTAAACAACACAATGCAACTCCAAGTCAATCACACTTCTGTGAAATCAAACTGTCCACTTAGGAAGCAACACTGATTGAAAATAAATTTCACATGCTGTTGTGCAAATGGAATAGACAAAAGGTGTAAATTATAGGCAATTAGCAAGACACCCCCAAAAAATGAGTGATTCTGCAGGTGGTGATCACAGACCACTTCTCAGTTCCTATGCTTCCTGGCTGATGTTTTGGTCACTTTTGAATGCTGGCGGTGCTCTTACTCTAGTGGTAGCATGAGACGGAGTCTACAACCCACACAAGTGGCTCAGGTAGTGCAGTTCATCCAGGATGGCACATCAATGCGAGCGGTGGCAAAAAGGTTTGCTGTGTCTGTCAGCGTAGTGTCCAGAGCATGGAGGCGCCCCCCCCCCCGTCGTCGTCGTCGAGTCCTGCACAGCTTGTGTGCGTCCTTATGTTTGTGTTCCTTGGAGTTTTAGCTGTTTGAAGCTATTAGCTATTCCTAACGGTCAAAGGTTCGAGCCAAATTTGTAGGAGCGAAACAGAAACCGCTCTTTGTCCCCGCCGCGGATATCGAAGCTTACTCGCGTAGATGTGGTTCTTTAAACTAAGCGGTGACCCCATTTTCAAATCGGGAAACTTTGTGTTTGTGAACCCTAATATGGGAAACGCTGAAGTAGAGAAATAATGAGATTGGCGGATTTTACTTGTTTTATCTCTAGCTTCTTTTTTGAAACCTTAATTTGTGAAGCTTACATATGCCTGTGTTTTGTGATGTTATTGATCGCAGGAATCCATACTTTTTGATGATAAATGCATTACAGGTGACCTTTGCTAAAACGCATATCAGAGAATTAGGCTAATTGAGTTCCAAACCAGATCTTTTGTCCAATCAAATGTGTTTAATTGTTGAGATGGCGCTTCATGTTTGGTTGTGATGCAAGGCAGCCGTATACAGATCTGATGCGAGTTTTGGTGGAGACCTCATTATTCATTTATCGTAACGTATGGATTACAGCAACCAATTACAGCAACATTTAGCTACAAAGGACAGATGTGAGTATACAGCAAACTTCAAAATTTACTTTCCTTAGACTACAGAATGATTTAAAGCACTTAGGCCGAATGCAGGGGTGTCAAACTAATTTTGCGCTGGGGGCTGCATTCGGTCTTCAACGATGTCCGGAAGGTCGCACTGAAAATGTGTTAGATGTCCTTGCTGTCAATATGTGCAACAAAAAAAAGAAGAGTCCTCCATGTTTTTTTTTTACATTTGTGATGCTCCCTGACTGTGTAATGATTGTTAGCAGCCTGGGCAGTCAAGAAAATATATGAATATAGGTCCATTATTGTTTCGATCTGGTTTTAGTCGTTTTAAAGTATATTGAGTTTGTGTCCCCCCCCCCCCACCATTTTAAAGTATATTGAGTTCGCCCAATTATTAAAAAAATAAAAAATAATGGATCAGTTTAAGATCAAATTGGCCTGTATCTTGGACTCTTCACTGTGTAGTCTTATGAGTAGGTACATCGCTGGCTCACATTTTCACACCACACTAAAAGTATTATTAGAACAGACATTCCCATTCAAGTCAGTGTTCTGTGGGGACGGTGTTGTAGGGGCTACTAGCATTGAGTGAGTGATATATTTCTCTCTTGAGCTTTTTTCTACTAGCTGGCGTGCATAAAGATGGTGGCTTCAATGCAGTTACTTGTTTGCTAACTTTGCCGTATTGTATCTTGCCCTTTGGATATCTCTGTTTTTGTATCTGCATTAGCAGAGTATGCATGGTCCCAATTATAACTCCTGGACACCGGCAATTTTTATAAAGTAGACTGTATTGCTTTGTGGGTTTATTTGGTCCATGTAAATAAAACATTTATTTGGCCATTCGCTATCGACCATTATTAATATGCATGTTTGATTTGGACTCTCCCTCAAGGAATCAGGAGATGATGAGTACAGAGGGGAGCACTCGGACACAGAGGACGAGGTCGACAGTGACTTTGACATAGATGAGGGTGACGAGCCCGATAGTGACCAGGAGGATGACGCGCCTCGCAGGAAGAGTCGAGTCGTCACCAAAGCTTATAAGGTAACTTAATGCACTTGCATCCTCACTACTTCTACCCAACAACCACAATGTGCACCCCTGGGGGACCGCGAACATAGGCCATCAACCACTAGACTACAACTAAAAGTTACTACCGGGTCATTCCATATTGAATGAATCACCCTTTTTGATTTGAACAAAAATTCCCATGCACATTTACCCATGAGAGAAATGGTTATAATCAGGGGCCACGTGTATGCCTAACAGACCGTGGCAAACACATTGATAGAACATCGTCTTGGCACAACTCGCGTATGACCATCCATTCAAGAGCAGAAGGTGCTCAAAGTTAACCCATATTGGACCCCCTACCATGCGACATTGATATGCATCATTTGATTTTGGTATCGTTTTTAGAGCCGACCTCACTTAGTCGACTGGTCGATTGTTTGGTCGATAGGCTATTGGTCGACCGAGAATTATTTTAGTTGAGCAGTAGCAAAAGAAAAACGAAATATCATTGTGTACAAGGCACTTGTCTGATGCGCGCCTGACTGTGTGGACTGATCCATTGTGGAGGCTGTGGGGATGTCACAGTCCATCAGTCTAAGACATTGAAATGATATATGGTTATATTACATACAGAGCATTCGGAAGGTATTCAGACCTCTTCACTTTTTACACATTTTGTTATGTTAGAGCCTTATTCTAAAATGTATTAAATGTTTTCCTCATCAATCTACACACAATAATGACATGGCGAAAACAGGTTTTTATTTTAGCAAATGTATTAATGCATTTTAAAAAGTATCACATTTACAGAAGTATTCAGACCCTTTACTCAGTAATTTGTTGAAGCACCTTTGGCAGTGATTACAGCCTCGAGTCGTCTTGAGTATGGCGCTACAAGCTTGGCGCACCTGTATTTGGGGAGTTTCTCCCATTTCTTATTTGCAGATCCTCTCAAGCTCTGTCAGGTTGTCGCTGCACAACTATTTTCAGGTCTCTCCAGAGATGTTCGATCGGGTTCAAGTCCGGGCTCTGGCTGGGCCACTCAAGGACATTGAGATTTGTCCCGAAGCCACACCTTCGTTGTCTTCGCTGTTTGCTTAGGGTCGTTGTCCTGTTGGAAGGTAACCTTCGCCCCAGTCTGAGGTCCTGAGCGCTAGTTTAGAAAGAATTCTAAAAACTTGTATTCACGTTGTCATTATAGGGAAGTAGATTGATGAGGAAAATGTTTTATTTAATTTTAGAATAAGGCTGTAACGTAACAAAATGTGGAAAAAGTGAAAGGGTCTGAATATTTTCCGAATGCACTGTATATGGAAAAATACACGTTTTACTATTTGGTCCAAAAGAACAGACTCTTGGTCGACCAAGTTATTTTTCTTTGTCGGAGACAGCCCTAATCGTTTTAGATAATGCCATTTATGAAAATGTATCAAAGTATGAACTTCCGAGGTATATGAACTTTAATAAATCATGTGGGTTTTGCCTGTTTTTTTCATACTGTATGCAAATTTTCCACACACATTGTTTTATTCCAAGGAACCTCTGAAGGTGACCAAGCCTAAACCAAAGAGGCCCTCGGAGGAGCTGAAGAAGACGGAGAAAGTCAAAACGGAGAGGAGGGTGCCGCTGGAGTTTCAGGACTTTGGAGAGAGTAAGAGGCCTCTATCTATACGGGCTCTATTTTCAGCAAAGCAACTTACTGCCCAAACGCAAGTGGGTTTACAGTATTGGCTGTGGTATTTTTCTACCATAACGTAAGGATTGGCAATTTATCAATATAACATTAGCAAGCTTACACTGAGGTGGGAGGGGTGGCGTTATCTGAGATGTGTCCTTTAAAATGCCCATATGCCCAAGGAAAATTGCACATTTCATTGAATATCTCATGTTTAAACGGAATTCTCTGTAAACTAACATGGGCGTTGCAGATATGCATGGTGGAAAGAGTCAATTAAAATAGCTACGTCTAGGCTATCTCTCTTGTTGGAAAGCCTGTTTCTGATGACAGCATGGTAGGAATGTAATTTTGAGACCAAATTCTGAATCATTTTGAGCAAACATTTTGGGACACAGTAGCGATGTGTCATTTCTCAAATACCAGCAACAATCACAATTGAGTTTTTACTGTCAGAAGTTACTTAGTGAGCTAAAGTAGTCGTCAACTCCTAGTGCTGATACACACACGCGCGCCTTCCTCATAACTGGAGTCAAATTCTGGTGTCACCACCTGCACCATAGCTGGATCTACACAACCGATGTCTCAGAGATATTTATATATGGTATCGTTTTATATATATATATATATATATATATATACAGTGGGGAGAACAAGTATTTGATACACTGCCGATTTTGCAGGTTTTCCTACTTACAAAGCATGTAGAGGTCTGTCATTTTTATCATATGTACACTTCAACTGTGAGAGACGGAATCTAAAACAAAAATCCAGAAGATCACATTGTATGATTTTTAAGTAAATAATTAAGTAGTTACCAGCAACAATAGTCATTTATAACATTAACCACGTCTACACTGTATTTCTGATCAATTTGATGTTATTTTAATGGATTTAAAAAATAACAAAAACTTTTCTTTCAAAAACAAGGACATTTCTAAGTGACCCCAAACTTTTGAACAGTAGTGTGTGTGTATATATCTTTATCTCAGTGCATTCGGAAAGTATTCAGACCCCTTGACTTTCTCCAAATTTTATTACATTAAAGCCTTATTATAAAATTGATTAAATTTAATATTTTCTTCATCGATCTACACACAATACACCATAATCACAAAGCAAAACCATTTTTTTTTCTAATTTTTGCAAATGTATTCAAATAAAAATTCTGTCCCTTTGTTATGAGACTCGAAATTGAGCTCCAGTGCATCCTTTTTCCATTGATCAACCTTGATGTTTCTACGACTTGATTGGAGTCCACCTGTGGTTAATCCAATTGATTGGACATGATTTGGAAAGGCACACACCTGTCTATATAAGGTCCCACAGTTGACAGTGCATGTCAGAGCATAATCCAAGCCATGATGTTGAAGAAATTGAAAGAAGTTTGGAACAGCCAACACTCTTCCTAGAGCTGGCCGCCCGGCAAAAGTGAGCAATCATGGGAGAACGGCCTTGGTCAGGGAGGTGACCAAGAACCTGATGTTCACTGAGATCTCCAGAGTTCCTCTGTGGAGATGGGAGAACCTTCCAGAAGGACAACCATCTCTGCAGCACTCCACCAATCAGGCCTTTATGGTAGAGTGGCCAGACAGAAGCCACTCCTCAGTAAAAGGCACATGACAGCCCGCTTGGAGTTTGCCAAAAGGCACATAAAGGACTCTGACCATGAGAAACAATATTCTCTGGTCTGATGAAACCACAATTGAACTTGACCTGAATGCCAAGCGTCACGTCTGGAGGAAACCTGGCACCATCCCTATGGTGAAGCATGGTAGTGGTAGCATCATGCTGTGGGGATGTTTTTCAGCGGCAGGGACTGGGAGACTAGTTAGGATCGTGGGGAAAGATGAACGGGACAAAGTACTGATAGATTCTTGATGAATACTTGCTCAGGACGTGACTGGGGCGACGGTTCACCTTCCATCAGGACAACAACCCTAAGCACACAGTCACGACAACGCAGGAGTGGCTTCGGGACAAGCCTCAATGTCCTTGAATGGCCCAGCCAGAGCCCGGACTTGAACCTGATTGAATATCTCTGGAGAGACTTGAAAATAGCTGTGCAACGACGCTCCCCATCCAACCTGACAGAGCCGGAGAGGATTTGCAGAGAAGAATGTCAGAAACTCCCCAAATACAGATGTGCCAAACTTGTAGCGTCCTACCCAAGAAGACTCAAGGCTGTAATCGCTGCCAAAGGTGCTTCAACAAAGTACTAAGTAAAAGGGTCTGAATACTTATGTAAATGTGATATTTCCATTAAAAAAAAATGTACACATTAGCAAAAATGTCTTAAAAAACATTTTTAATTGTTGGCAGTATTACCATATGGCCCAACGCCTTACAAACAGTCCAGTCCAACTCGTATTACAAAAGTATCCCTTTCTGAAAAATGTGCCAACATTACATTTTGTGAAAATAGTCAAATATGTAAGAACACATAGTATGAAAAGGTACAGGGCACACTCGGTACAAATGACTCATAGAATGGAACATAACTTTGTGGAACTTGCAACAGGGTTATGGGGATCACAGAATTCCATCCAGGAGGGAACTACCAATTAATTATACGCCTGAGCAACAGTCCAGCACTGCTGTGGGCAGTAAATCATTAACGTTGGCTTAATGCCCACTGAAACCCCAAAAGAATAAGCCATTTGACTACGTTAAAAGGGAGACACCAAACCATAAGGTTACACATGCTGTCACAGAAGCGATTTATGGCAAAGATAGGAGGTGCGTCCTCTACCTTTTTTTGACTCTGTGATTTAGCCAATAGTGTCAAATCTAATGCAGACACGTATTGGGTAATTGACTAATTTAATAATGTTAAATTGTATTTTGAGTGGAACATCCCTGTAAGCCTTGTCACTGACTGGCAACTTCCCCAGCTCGGAAGTCTGTGCGCCAGTCGACCAGCGAGCATACGCGGAAGACCAACCTGCGACTGCAAGAAAGACAGGATGCCCCACGACGGCGGAGGGGAGCCCACCACGACCGGCCCCTGACCCAGGAAGAGTTGCTGGCTGAGGCCAAAATAACTGCTGAGCTCAACCTCCGATCCCTAGGTAAGACTAAAGGGGGAATCTAAATGGTCAAGAGTTGCCCTGTTAATTCCCAATAACGACGACGTGGTTCAAGTTCAATTAAGTTTACTGATTCATAACATCACCGTCCACATAGGCACAGTGAAACAGTAACAAGAAATTGTGCAAAAATACAAGGGAGTGCACACCATAATTGCAGGTGTTTAAACTACCTGAATAGTAATTACAGACATATAGTGGAACTTGAATATACAAGTTAACAGCTCATGTTATCTGAATGGATTACAATGGGTTCCTATTAATCCCTATTACATGGTTTGATATTAATGACGTTGGTGGGAAATAAACTCTCTAAAAATATATTTAAAATGGAGGTTTAAGGACAAAAGTAGGGAAGGGAAAAATGGATGTCTCAGAATGAGACGGAGCGGAGATTTGTCCACACACAAAGCCGTGAATGGGTCTCTTGCCCATCCAGAATAATTGACAGAAAAAATACCTAGCGCTAAAAGATATGACACATGGCAGTGCATACTGAACAATGTGAGAAAATATGTCCAGAGCTTGGCCAGGGTTGTGTTAATTTGACCATTTCTGTATGTTCTTTATTTGAAAGAGAACTACGAGCGTCTTGAGGCTGACAAGAAAAAACAGGTCCATAAGAAGCGTCGATTTGAGGGCCCCACCATCCGCTACCACTCTGTCCTCATGCCCCTGGTGCCCCACTCCATCTTAAAAGAGGAGAACGTGGATGTAGAAGGGTAAGGAGACACATTTTTAGGGGTTGGGAACATGTTTTGCTGAATATCTGCATTTGAGTTTCAGATTATTATTTTTTACAAGAATGTAGCAATGCTATTGGAAACAGATCGTTAAAAGCCTTCTCGTTTCTGGATAAATGCAGGGCCGGCGGCAAAATGAATCGGTTGGACAGGCATTTGATTTCCATTAGACCGGCATGTTTTTCATTTTTCAAAGGTGTTGTCCTAAAGACAGGCAGTCATTGTCATGTGGTTAATCATAAAAATCAGAATTGAAAATGATACAAATCTGAAAATTCGAATTCAACTAAGGCGAGAGCACCAGCCTCTGCCATATGGACACATTGATAGCCTACACTGTGATCCATTGGCGGCCAAAGAAATCTGCTCATGGAACTCCGAGATAGCCAATGCAGCAGTCTTCAACTAAATAAAATGCATATGCCTAAAGCCGACAAATAAAAACACAACCTGGTGAAAATGTTCCAATAACATGTTTCAAGCAGACCACCATAGTCCCTGTGCCCAAGAACACTAAGGTAGCCTGCCCGAAATGACTATCGGCCTGTAGCACTCACGTCTGTAGCCATGAAGTGCTTTGAAAGGCTGGTCATGGCTCGCATCAACGCCATCATCCCAGAAACCCGAGACCCACTCCAATTCGCGTACCGCCCCAACAGATCCACAGATGACGCAATCTCTATTGCACTCCACACTGCCCTTTCCCACCTGGACAAAAGGAACACCTACGTGAGACTGCTATTCATTGACTACAGGTCAGTGTTCAACACCATAGTGCCCTCAAATCAAAGTTTATTTGTCACGTGCGCCGAATACAACAAGTGAAATGTTACAGGCTCTGACCAAAAGTGCAAAAAAGGTGTTGGGTGAGCAATGGGTAAGTAAAGAAATAAAACAACAGTAAAAAGACAGGCTATATACAGTAGCGAGGCTATAAAAGTAGCGAGGCTACATAGACACAGGTTAGTCAGGCGGATTGAGGTAGTATGTACATGTAGATATGGTTAAAGTGACTATGCATATATGAAGAACAGAGAGTAGCAGTAGCGTAAATAAGGGGGTGGTGGGTGGCGGGACACAATGCAGATAGCCCGGTTAGCCAATGTGCGGGAGCACTGGTTGGTCGGCCCAATTGAGGTAGTATGTACATTAATGTATAGTTAGTGATTATGCATATATGATAAACGGAGAGTAGCAGCAGCGTAAAAAGAGGGTTTGGGGGAGAGCACACAATGCAAATAGTCCAGGTAGCCATTTGATTACCTGTAAAAACTGTTAAATGCCTTTTTGTCCTAGACTTGGCACTCCGGTACCGCTTGTCATGCGGTAGTAGAGAGAACAGTCTATGACTGGGGTGGCTGGGGTCTTTGACTATTTTTAGGGCCTTCCTCTGACACCGCCTGGTGTAGAGGTCCTGGATGGCAGGCAGCTTAGCCCCAGTGATGTACTGGGCCGTACGCACTACCCTCTGTAGTGCCTTGCGGTCAGAGGCCGAGCAATTGCCATACCAGGCAGTGATGCAACCAGTCAGAATGCTCTCGACGTTGCAGCTGTAGAACCTTTTGAGGATCTCAGGACCCATGCCAAATCCTTTTAGTTTCCTGAGGGGGAATAGGTTTTGTCGTGCCCTCTTCGCGACTGTCTTGGTGTGTTTGGACCATTCTAGTTTGTTGTTGATGTGGACACCAAGGAACTTGAAGCTCTCAACCTGCTCCACTACAGCCCTGTCGATGAGAATCAAATCAAATTTTATTTGTCACATGCCGATGTTAATGCGAGTGTAGCGAAATGCTTGTGGGGGCGTGCTCGGTCCTCCTTTTCCTGTAGTCCATATGTCCCCATTACCAGTAAAACATAATCAAAACCTATTTCTTTCACTTACTTGCTGTGCTGTTTCGTTGTTAATTTGTTCAGACGTTTCATTCTCAAACAAGATTTCTATGGAATGCCGTTTGGGTGTCAAGAAAGATACATGTCAAATAACACTTTGACGTGTCAAGTAACACTATTTGACCAATCAGGACCTGAATATGACTGCACCTCACACAATTGAACATGTTCATAATTTTTTCACGTGGTTATTACTATCACATCAATACATATGCTATGATGCTGGTAAAGTTGTCTCGCGGACCTACAGTGCTGGTCATAAAAAAAGGCTATCTAGCTCATGGATGCAAACAAAAACATAGCAAACTGACAATCTAGGTTTCATCATCTAAAATAACCCTAATTTATAAGACGGTTCTTATTTGATTAATGGTGGTCAGACCCAGCTATGTGAAGCTAGCCGCAATAAGGTTTAGCCAGAAAAGTGGACTTTGCGGTTAGCCTTCAAAATAAAAGTATGGCATAATTCTATTTGTATTAATTTGCATCGATGTCAATGACGTACTTTTATTTTGAAGGCAAACAGAGAATTCCACTATTGTGGCTAACTTCACAACACATAACCCGGTCCGATCGAGCCTCACTAGCCAGATGAAGCTAGCTGGCTGCTTATAACGTGAGCTTTGGGCAACAGGGTGAAGTGGCTGGCAAGCTATTTAGTTTTCATGAAGTTCAATTTCGATAGGCGAACAAGTGGCAACCTAGCTAAAACTTACTCACAAGAATTCCTAAATCATTGCTAAGAATAATGAAAATGACTGACTGCAGCTTCTACTGGTTGTTGTTTTAAGGCTGGTTGTATTGGTGCTAGCTAGGTAGCAAGCTAAAGCTAGCTACCCCAGAAGTTGCGGTTGAACAAATTATGCATTATTACCAAATCTTTATTGTGAACACATCGTTCGTGGCCGGTGTTTACTTGTTTGCAGACTTTTTTGTACAGCTTTGACAGTGCTACTGTATCTTTTTTGACACGCAAAGACCCAAATGGCGTTTCATAGTATATGTTGTGAAGCTAATAGCAGTGATGCTATTATTGTGTAACTCTGGTAGGACAACATCTGAAAAATAGCGCACTTGGTAGTGTGTACCAGTCTTCAACCAGTCGGTGAAAGCCAACATCACACATGACAGAGAGCGGTTGATTGTCAAGGGCAATGAATTCCATTATCTTGGCATTAATGGATTTCGCCTTTGAGTTGTCTCACTGAAATGTTCTTACTCTTTCAAATGACTGCTCGACTTGTTGACTGCTCAATCCATACAGCAGACATTGTGAGCTAGGTTAGGAATGCTGTGTTGCGCGTGTAGTTCAACATTTTACAGTTTTTACCATCAGCGTCAAACTAGACCGGCCAATACCGATGGTGGCATTTTTAGCTAATATTGACCGATTCTGATATGTTCACCGATTTATATCGTGCATCCCTAGTTATTTTTCTTAATTTAAATGTTTTGTTCTATTCATTTATTTTTTACTTCAGTTTATTTTAGTAAATACTTGAACTTATTTTTCTTAACTACGTTGTTGGTTTTAATATATATATATATATATATATATATATATATATATATATATATATATATATATATATATATATAATAAGAATTTGTTCTTAACTGACTTGCCTAGTTAAATAAAGGTCAAATAAAAACACGCAGACAGAATGCAGCAGCCGTCTTGCTGAAATCAAGTACTATTTGAATGTGAAAGTAATATCTGTATAGTTTTTGTCTCATTGTTGTTTAAGCCCAAGTAGCCACTAGTCTAGGCTACTTGGCAATGGTCACAGTGTAGACCTGGAGTAGAGTACAGCATTGTTTACAATAAAGCTATTATTGCCCTCTGTCGGTAGTCTGTTTCATTACATATTTAACCTTTATTTAGCCAGGGCGTCTATGTACCACTAACTAAAGTGTTTGTATTTGTTTATTTAAAGGTTAGACCAGGACACACCGCTGCTCGTTGCTCCTGTGGCACCAAGTCCAGTGCCTTCCCAGCAACCCTTGGGAGGTCTTTGCTCCCGCACTTACATCACCTTTAGCGACGAGGAGGCCTTTGAGGCTGCCTTCCCCCAGGCTGTGCGGACCGGCTCCCAGCCCCCAACCCAGGAAGTCTGTCCTGTCACCCACAAGGCTGCATTATACAGAGACCCAGTTACAGACATCCCCTATGCCAACACACGAGCCTTTCGCATTATTCGCGAAGCCTACCGCAAATATGTGGCAGCTCATGGATTCCCCAACTCTGCTGGGGGTTTCTCTGTGGTTGATGCCTCAGGTTCCAGGAGTGCACGCCAGAAAATGGTCAAGCAGAGCACAGTTGCAAGGTAGAGGCTTCTATTCTCTCAGAAGTCATGTCCTCCTTCAATTTAGAGCCCAACATCTGTTCAAAGATTTAAATCTACAGTGGGATTCATCTTTCACTGAAATGGCAGCCCCAGTACTTGTTTTGGTGTACAGCTGAAGCATAGGGCTATGGAAATTCTTGTTTGTAAACATTGGAATAATAGAATTTACATTTGGGATAAAGCGGTGCTTTCCAACCCTGTTCCTGCAGAGCTACTGTCCTGTAGGTATGTGAATAAAATGTTCAAAAAATTTCCTTTAACATCCTGGTCCCTTTTTTTTGCCTGGAGCTAAGGAGGCGTAAGTGTCAAACGCAGGTTAGTTTGCAATTTCGTCATGGAAAAACAGGCGCACTGGCATTTTACAGACCTAACACCAGGTTTGGCAATTTACCTGTGGGACCAGTGGCAATACTTGAAGTGTGTCCTTAAAACGAGTAAAATGGTGACAATTTCATGCAGTGTTAATGGGAAGTTTTAAGACCCACAAAAAGCAGGTCTTAACGGTAAACGCAGTTGATAATGGCATGGATTTTGAGAGCGGGAGCACAGCCTATCCAGTCATGACGCACAGTTCTCATGGAAGGAGAGATCTCATATTTAGAAACATAAAAAAGCACTCGGTTTCCTCCCCGCATTTCATTGAACTTGATTAAAAACCAAGCACACCCTACGCTCTCCTTAATAGCAGAATCTCATAGGTGTGTATTTTTATGCTGGCCTTTAGCCAAGTAGCCTATGAATAAAGGGAGTTTTAAATGTTCTACTGAGATTGCTTTGAAATATTTTGGAGTTTTTTTTCCCCTCGTGCTTTTTCATTCTTCACAATTCACATAGCTGCATTTCACTTGTTCAAGTAGGTTATCCATCCCCATTTTCAAAGACATGCTCCTCCAAACTATTCAGTCCTCCATATCAACTGCTGATTTCTTTTGAGGATCTACAATTTACAGTTGGCCTAGCCCCTATATCAGTGTGAATGCTATAGCCTATGTTTAACAATGCATTTCCATATCGAAGCAACGCAATTAGAATTATGTGGACTGCAAACATGTTCAACATATTTAGCAAATATGGGGCAGACTATTTAACGAACTAGGCTATAACGGACTAGCAGTAGAATTGGACTTGATGACAACGCAATACATAAGACTGTAAATACACAACTTGAAGCAAACGCATACAGCGCCTTCTGAAAGTATTCCCAACCCTTTACTTTTTCAACGTTTTGTTACAGCCTGAATGTAAAATGGATTAGAGGTTGTGTCACTGATCTACACACACTACCCCATAATGTCAGTGGAAATGTGTTTGTAGAACATTTTACAAATGAATACAAAATTAAAATCGTATTGTAATAAGTATTCAACCTCTTCGTTACGGGAAGCCTAAATAAGTTCACGGGTAACAATGTGCTTAACAAATCACATGAGTTGCATGGAGTAGTGAGTTTCAAGCACAGATTCAACCACAAAGACCAGGGCGCTTTTTCAATGCCTCGCAAAGAAGGGCACCGATTGGTAGATGTGTTAAAAAAATAAAAGCAGACGGTGAATATCCCATTGAGCATGGTAAAGGTACAAAAATACAGGTGTCCTTCCTAACTCAGTTGCCGGAGAGTTAAGAGGGACCTCGGAAAACTACAATTGTCACAGAACAGCTCAGCATGGCTGGCCCTTAAATGTACACGGAGAGCTAACATTAATACTATGCATGTAAATCTCTCATGGCTCAAAGTGGAGGAGAGATTGACTTCATTACTTGTTTTTCGTAAGAAGTGTTGACATGCTGAATGCACCTAGGTGTCTGTTTTAAACTACTAGCACACAGCTCAGACAGCCATGCATACCCTACAAGACATGCCACCAGAGGTCTCTTCACAATCCCCAAGTCCAGAACAGACTAGGCGCACACGGAACTCTATTCCACATCAGGTAACTGATGAAAGCAGTAGAATCAGATTTAATAAAACATGAAAATACCCCTTATGGAACAGCGAAGAGACCCATGATTAGGGAAAGTAGGATACCTTTTCAGTTATACAACTGAATGCCTTCAACTGAAATGTGTCTTCCGCATTTAACCCAACCCCTCTGGATCCGATTGGCGTGGGGGCAGCCATAATCGACATCCACATCCCCCAGGGAACAGTGGGTTAACTGCCTTGCTCAGGGGCAGAACGACAGATTTGTACCTTGTCAGCTCGGGGATTCAATCCAGCAACCTTTCGGTTACTGGCACAATGCTCTAACCACTAGGCTACCTGCTGCCCCACACACTCTAAGACACGCACTCTTTACACACATACACATGGATTTTGTATTGTAGATATGTGGTGGTGGTCTAAGGGAACACACTGAATGTGTTTAGTAAGGTGTTAAGGTGTTATGAAATGGAATGACATGTAGTATTTTTAACTATGTAACTGTCTTCTGTTGCTGGACCCCAGGAAGAGTGCTAATGGGGATCCATAATAAATACAACCCTGAGACCGGGTTTGGTCATTTGTAACTCTAAATTGAATCAATGATGATCATAGGAAGTTTCTGCATGAGTGCTTTGTAGATCAACCCAATAAAATGCTGCTTGCATTGTGTTTTTGCATACAAAACACAATGGTGAGTTCTATAGCCATCACCAGTAATAAACCTAAGGGAACAATGTACAACAGCATCTAGTGGTTTAAGTGTAGATGTTGCTGTATGCATATAGATAATGTCCTCATAATCTAACGTAGACAAGTGACCTGGAGAATTTCCAGATGTTGATTTAGTTATGGATCCATAACGAATCCTATGGGAATAAATTTCACTGATTTACAGAAATATTGGAACAAAGTTGTCTAATGAAGACAAACAATTTAGAATCCTCCAATCCTCTTATGGTGTAGCCTACTCCCGACCGTCAAGTTGTACAGCGCCATATTTTCCATTCTATCTTAACGGAAACCCTGGGGGTTTCATTATTCCAGGAATAGAAACACCATAATATTAATCATATTAATAAAGCCAAATTTTTTAAAATCAATCCCATATGCTATGTTATTACAAAAAAGGTTTTAAATTATCTGGTAATGCCAATATGGAAGACTATCAAATGCTTCTCAAAGATGCCCTCTGTTGGGCAAACTAGCATTAACTTGCATTAACAGAAAAAATGGCTGACAATTAGATAACATCCCACAGGATGCTGCAGCAGCAAGGTGTTCTGCAGTATGATGCAACTTTATTACCGACCCCATTGTGTATGTTTTACATTTGCTATCTTGTTGTTTTTAGTCCCACCCTTCAGCTCCATTCCACCCCTCCCTCTTAACACAATCCATTTTTGATTTCTATTTGCCATATATTTTTCAACTGTGCTGTGATGCTTCACAAAAGTACTGAACCTTTCTATTCTCATAGTTTCTACAGATTGTAAATTAAAGATAAATGTTTGCTGAAATAATTATTATATTATTGATCGATTGATTATGACCCAGTATTGCTATCTGCAGCGTTAGCTCTAGGTAAATGTTGCAATTCTTCAGCCGTGGCTGGACCTGTGACCAAAAACGAGCTATATATGTACAGTACCAAAAAAATGATCTAATGACTGCGTCCTCACAGCAAAATCTGCAGAGCTGGGAAGATTGTATCCTCCATATATATAACATTATATTGGTTGCAAGAATTTTGTATAATTTAAATTGAAAATGTTTAAGTTTTGAATCTGGCATCGTTTTGCGTGTCTAATTCATAAACCATGTGCCATGGAATCGGTACATCGAAAATCTCTTCCCAACTATTTTGCAATCTATATGGCACAGCTGTGCCAATTTGAAGTTCTCCGAATCCTGTGAAGCATTGGAGTGGGCAGATTTCCTCATCTTTCTCACCAGCCGTGATTTTGGGCAGCTCCATAGTAAAAAATGTGACCGTTCCCGGTGCAAAAACAACATACTATCCTGGAGCTCACGTAAATGACGTTACTATGCTGCTCCCGAATGTACTACTTCAGGACATGGAGATCGATTCTACTGTAGTCCATGTGGGATTTAATGACATTATGAAGGGCAGCTCTGAACAGTTGAAACTGGATTTTAAAGAGCTGATTGACTCTCTGCTAGACACTAACAAAAGACCCATCGCATCTGGCCCTGTGCCCTCTCTGAATCGTGGCATTGAACGCTTTAGCAGGATTCTTTCTCTTCACAACTGGCTACGTGAAAATTGCAGCTCAATGGGTGTAACATTTGTTGACAATTTCGAAACCTTTTGGTAACAAAACACATTTTAAAAGGAGGATGGGATCCACCCAAATCATTTGGATTCCTGGATCCTTTCACAGCATTATAAGGCTGACCATGACTTATCTATGAGCCAAGCCCAGCTCATCACTACTACTGTGATGAAGAGTTGTCAGGAGGTTAAGAGTTGTCATGCTTCAGAAAATGTACATTAAACCAGGGGCATTGGTAGACACAATGTAAGTAACCTAATTTATGTCCCTCTAACTGCCCTGAATGACTCTGTTGATCCTACTGCTATTGTATGGAGTAATCATGTGCCTATGAACCAGATTTATACTGTTAGCACTGAGGCGGTGTGCCCTAGGAGGAAGTCCACTGTGTGCAGCTCAAAATAGCCCACGTTATCATATGGCTACAGAAACAAGGTTCATGAAATCATTAATTTGCTAGTAACAGATTACTTTCATATTCTGACTATCTCTGAAACTCACTTAGATAATACCTTTTGATACAGTGGTAGCAATACAAGGTTATAACACTTACAGAAAAGACAGAAATGCCAATAGTGGAGGTGTTGCTGATTTTATTTAAAACCACATTCCTGTAGAGAGAGGATCACATGTTAAATACTGTTTATAATATGGCTACAGGTGCATAATGTAATATGGCTACAGGTTCATCTGCCTCACCTAAAGCCCATTCTTGTGGGAAACTGCTATAGACCAAGTGCTAACAGTCAGTAGCTGGATAACGTGTGAAATGCTTGGTAATGTATGTGATATCAACAGAGGTATATTTTCTGGGTGATTTTAAATATTGACTGGCTTTCATCAAGCTGCCCTCAAGAAAAAGCTTCAAACTGTAGCCAGTGCCTGTAACCTGGTTCAGGTTATTAGTCAACCTACCAGGGTAGTTACAAACAGCATAGGAATGAAATCAACAACATGTATTGATCACATCTTTACTAATGCTGCAGAAATGAGCTGTATCCAGATCCATCGGATGTAGTGATCACAATGTAGGAGCCATATCTAGGAAAAGCAAAGTTCCAAAGGCCTGGCCTAATACTGTGTGTAAGAGGTCATACAATATGTTTTGTTGTGATGTAAAGAATATTTGCTGGTCTGTGGTGTGTAATGAAGAGCAACCAGACGCTGCATTTGACACATTTATGAAATTGCTTATTCCAGTTACTAATAAGCATGCACCCATTAATAAAATTAATGTATAAACTGTTAAATTCCCATGGATTGAGGAATTGATCAATTGTGTGGTTGAGGGATGAGGCACAAGGAATGGCAAATACGTCTGGCTGCACATCCGATTGGCAAACCTATTGCAAATTGAGAAATCATGTGACTAAAATGAATAATGAAACTACACTATGGAACAAATATAAGTGACAAAGAATGACAGTAAAAAGCTTTGGAGCACCGTAAATGAAATTTTGGCGGGAAAAAGGCAAACTCACTACCTGAGCCACTTGTGTGGGTTGTAGACTCCGTCTCATGCTACCACTAGAGTGAGAACACCGCCAGCATTCAAAAGTGACCAAAACATCAGCGAGGAAGCATAGGAACTGAGAAGTGGTCTGTGGTCACCACCTGCAGAATCACTCCTGTTTTGGGGGGTGTCTTGCTAATTGCCTATAATTTCCACCTTTTGTCTATTCCATTTGCACAACAGCATGTGAAATTTATTGTCAATCAGTGTTGCTTCCTAAGTGGACAGTTTGATTTCACAGAAGTGTGATTGACTTGGAGTTACATTGTGTTGTTTAAGTGTTCCCTTTATTTTTTTGAGCAGTTATTTAATCGTTATTTGTGAATTTACGAAACCTGTGCCGGTGGAAAAATATTTTGATGTGGGGCGCCGTCCTCAAACAATCGCATGGCATGCTTTCGCTGTAATGGCTACTCTAAATCGGACAGTGCAGTTAGATTAACAAGAATTTAAGCTTTCAACCAATATACGACACTTGTATGTACCTAAATGTTTAAAACCTGTTGAGGACAGAGGGCGCTGTTTTCACTTTGGGGGTTAATCGTGCCCAATTTAAACGGCCTCGTACTCAATTCTTGCTCGTACAATATGCATATTATTATTACTATTGGATAGAAAACACTCTCTAGTTTCTTAAACCATTTGAATTATATCTGTGAGTAAAACAGAACTCCTTTTGCAGCAAACTTCCTGCCAGGAAGTGGAAAATCTGAAATCGATGCACTGTTCTAGGGCCTGCCTATTAAAGTCCTTGATATTTATTAGTTTAGATGCACTTCATACATCTTTCACTAGATGTCGACAGGCAGTGAGAGAAGAAATGGAGTGTGTAACTTGATCTGGTGTCAAATAATAGCTCTCGGCATGACGTCACCAGTTTCCTGTTTTCTGGAGAGCGCGTGAAGGGACCTGGATTTGCCTTTTGATAAGCTGTCGTTATGGACGACTAATATCTCCGGCTTTGATTTTATTTGATACATGTGACAATATCATCGTAAAGTATGTTTTTTCAATATAGTTTAATCAGATTATTGAAATTTTTTCGGGAGTTTTGCCGTGTTCCGTTCTCTGAGTTTGTTGACGATGGAGAGATTCGCGCCACTTGGCAAGTGTGCTTGCTAAATCGAGAGGGAAAAAGGCCGTTCTAAAACCAAACAACGATTGTTCTGGACAAAGGACCCCTTGTACAACATTCTGATGGAAGATCAGCAAAAGTAGGACCCATTTTATGATGTTATTTCATATATCTGTCGTACATGTGAACTAGTAGTTTGCGGCCAGGTTTTGGGCACGCTCTCGCCATAACGTAAACTGCATATCGTAATGAAGTTATTTTTAGAATTCTAACACGGCGATTGCATTAAGAACTAGTGTATCTATCATTTCCTATACAACATGTATTTTTTAATTATGTTTATGAATAGTTATTTGGTCAGAATATGTGTGTCAGAAAAAGTGTCAGAAAAATATCCGGACATTGTGGGAAAAAGATGCTACGTTAGCACAATGTATAACCACTGATTTTAGCTCTAAATATGCACATTTTCGAACAAAACATAAGTGTATGTATAACCTGATGTTATAGGACTGTCATCTGATGAAGCTTATCAAGGTTAGTCAAAAATGATATATCTTGCTGGTTTATTCGCTATCGCTAACGTGCCTATTGCTATCGCTAACGTGCCTTGATGAATGAATGCGGTAGTGTGGTAGGCTATTGTAGTAAGCTAATATAATGCTATATTGTGTTTTCACTGTAAAACACTTAAAAAATCGGAAATATTGGCTGGATTCACAAGATGTTTGTCTTTAATTTGCTGTAAGTATGAATGTATGTACTTGTAAGTCGCTCTGGATAAGAGCGTCTGATAAATGACTTAAATGTAAATGTAAATGTCTGTACACCATCGATTTTTCAGAAATGTTTTATGATGAGTATTTAGGTATTTGACGTTGGTGTCTGTAATTACTCTGGCTGCTTCGGTTCTATTTCTGACGGTAGCTGTGATTGTAGCTGCAATGTAAAACTGATGTATACCTCAAATATGCAAATTTTTCGAACAAAACATAGATTTATTGTATAACATGTATAACATGACTGTCATCTGATGAAGTTGTTTCTTGGTTAGTTTGGTTGGTTCTTGGTTAGTTAGGTTGGCTTTGTGCATGCTACCTGTGCTGTGAAAAATGTCTGTCCTTTTTTGTATTTGGTGGTGAGCTAACATAAATATATGTGGTGTTTTCGCTGTAAAACATTTAAAAAATCGGACATGTTGACTGGATTCACAAGATGTGTATCTTTCATTTGCTGTATTGGACTTGTTAATGTGTGAAAGTTAAATATTTCTAAAAAATATCTTTTGAATTTCGCGCTCTGCCTTTTCAGTGGAATGTGGGAGGAGTTCCGCTAGCGGAACGCCAGAGGCAGACAGGTTAATATCCAGAATTCTTTTGATTATTTATTTGAATTGCGCGCCCTCCAGTTTCACCGGAAGTTGTCCCGCTAGAGGAACGCCTAGCCCTAAAATGTTCTGACTTGCCTAGTTAAATTTTAAAAACTCTTCATACCAGTCATGTATACTGTCAAATATTGCTTGCTCAGGTTAAACCCCTGGAATTACCTTGTGTAATCTTTAATCTGTCTGAGACCTTCACCCATAAATACCTTGGTTTACAAAATGTGTTCATTGTTCTTCATTTTCTTATTCAGAAATACAGCTTGATTCATTATCTGATCAATATAACCACATTCTTAATACACGTTAGGTAACAACTCTGCCCATGCATTTAACACCTCTTTGTAAAACCGGGTACCTTTTCAAACATTGTCCTTTTAAGACCCATCAATAAACCATTATCTTTACATCCACCACTAAGTAGCTCTTAAAGAAGTGTTTCCAGCCATAATCATCACTGTCATACAAATATTTCTTTACTGTTTTTATCCTAATAGCTTGTCTTTTGGCATCTAAATCTAAAAGTTTTAAACCTCCATCAACAGTCTGCTATCAAAGTTTTCTGAGATATCCTTTATCATCCCAGACACCACATTATTCAATTAGTTTAGAACCCACTCAGGCACATCCAGCACCCTCAAAACATACACACAGTTAGATAATACCAAAGAATTTGCTACAATCACTTCACCTTTTAACTTTTAGTTTTCTATTTTTCCTGAAATTCAACATTTGCTTGACTTTATTAAGGATCCCAGTCCAAGTTACATCTTTTGCTTCTTTCTCCTCTATAACAATGTTTACACCCTGCACCTTAATAAAATCATTTGCTACCTTGAATGGAATCTCAAACTTATTTGCATTGATATCCCCAACCAACATTATTTCAGTCTTCTCTATATTAACTTCAGCACCTGGTGCCTTACCATACATGTCTATGAATTTCAAAATGCTTCCAATTCTTCCTACATACCTCGCAGTAGTGTCATCAGTGCACTGATGTATAACACTGCCACCACCGCCTGGTATTCCAACACCTTTAACCTCTCTATCACTATTTATTAACCACGGGACGGTTGAGCTAACGTAGGCTAAATCACCAATCAGGATATTAACTTTATTAAAAATGTATCGATAAGGGGGCTGGTCTCAATACACACACAAAAGTGAATAGAATGAGAGCCCACTGAGTGGAGTCCTTGCAGAAACTCTTCACTGCCATGGAAAATTGAGGGGGAAGAAAACCTATTGAGAACAAAGACATTCTTCCCGCCAAAACTCCATCATCCAAAAGTGGGGAATGAAACAATATTTCTGTAAATCCAAGCAGTTGGAGTGGTCTGTGGGTACACGAAGAACAATTATGTCAGATCAGTTGTGTTTTGGGATCTCATGAAGGACAGTAGAACAACATAACTGTATCTCTGAATGTGTATAATTCTTAGTGATCAGATTCACATCCAAATGTTGGGGAAATTATATGATTAAATATGAAACTATTTGTGAGAAGATAAAATGTAATGTTAGCCTTCTAAATGAGAGAATTGTTTTTCATATGTCAGTGGCCACGCCCACGTGAGCACAGATATTACAGCAAAAGGAGGGAATGTCCCTTTTTCCCTGAGTGCTTAAATGGCACTCGTGACAAAATTGACATTTAGTCAAGAAAACGCAGGGACGGGAGTCCCCACGTTGAAATGGCTACTACTCTATGGACCAGAGAGCATGGAGCTGTAGCTACATGTTGAAATGGTTGGCAATTTAAATACAGACCAGAGGATGCGGTCCATACGCATGAAAAGGATAATAAGAAATCTACAAGACTATACATACTTCAGCTGTATATGTAAATGTTAGGAATTTTGTTAATAAATAATTAAAACAAATTCTAGCTTTAGATAAAACTATAACTAATTGAACTCTGCACGCCTGGTGAAAAGAGATTTGTGTTGTGGGTTATGAAATAAGCAGAAAGGGTCGTTAAACTATGGTTGAACTGACCCAACTTAGCCCTGAGATGTTTAGATAAGGCTGTGGGTAACTTTTTAGGTCTTCCATTATCTTGAGTTGTCAGCTAAAGTGGTAATAAATTATAGTGAGCCTTCAGGAGGATAGATTATATTGTGTGTGCGCTGAGAAGTTTGAATGAACTTTTGAACCTATTTTATATAGGCCAGGACGAGGAGATTTATTCTGTAAACTATGACGTCATATCTTCTATATAAACTGTTGGTTATGATCAAATGGTAGCGTGCTCCGAGAATAAATTATATTATCTAATTTTAATAAGACTGTATCCTGTCTATTTTATGTTAATAAGTATCTTACAAATTCTTATAAATAGACAGATTGAATTTAATTAATGAGTACATTAGAGGAATAATTTAATTCTACTAACAGTAAAATAGTCTAGTAAACTCGACCAAAGACAAGAGGAGAACACTTCCCTATCGAACGACAGAATGGTACTCTGAAAATCCATTCTGGAGAACATTTCCCTATCGAACGACCATTGACGTATCCATTATAACAGACGAAAGACTTTGATAACAGACGAAAGACTTTGGTGGACAAACCAGAGACTTTCTGTCGATTGACTCTCCAGCAGACGGACCGGCGTTTTGAACAGAGAGACAACAAGACATACAGGCGTAAATATATAAATTGCAATTCCTTTCAAATGAGCGGCTGTTCATGTGCAAGGTATTAGTATTTCAATGAGCATAGTTATCAACTGTGTGTAGTGGGTCCATTCTGCCTTTCCCGCTCTTCATCTATCCCCACCCCTTTCCATTGTCTACCAAGCCGTTATATCGAGCTTAGTCCACTAGGGACTTTTCTTTGCATGGTGTTAGTAACCAACAACTATTATGTTTGTGTTTATGTAGTAATTCTGTGTGATTATTTAGTTTGTTTGTAAAAAAATATTTAAGCCAATTTGATTCATAATTTGTGCTAGGCTTCGTGCAGATAACCAAGAGTTTGCGAGATTCAGAATATGACTTATGAGGTAATAATACATTAAGTGACTGTAATCGATAAGATCTGAAAATATCTAAATATTTAAATTTGGGGAATAGTAACTCTTTAAACAATTTTCCCGTGGTGCCCCGACTTCCTTGTTAATGTTTACATGATTAGTTAATCACATAATAATTACACATAGAGAATTGATTTGATAATATAACAGTCTTCACTTTAATGATAGTCCAGACACGACAGGACAAAAAGGGAGACTTAACTTCTCTAGGGGGTGTGGGACGCTACCGTCCCACCTGGCCAACATCCAGTGAAATTGCAGAGCGCCAAATTCAAAAGTTAAATATTAACTTCTTGTTAATCCAACCACGGTGTCAGATTTCAAAAATACTTTACGGCGAAAGCAAACCATGCGATTATCTGAGAACAGCGCTCAGCAGACAAATCATTACAAACAGTTACAAAAAATAGTAACAAAAGTCAGAAATAGCGATAAAATGTATCACTTACTTTTGATGATCTTCATATGGTTGCCCTCCCACGACTCCATGTTACACAATAAATATTTGTTTTGTTCGATAAAGTCCCTCTTTATATTAAAAAAACTAATTTTTGTTGGTGCGTTTTGTTCAGTAATCCATTGGAACAAAGCGCGTTCACAACAAATCAATTTTATTTTTCAAATAAAGTTTATTTTATATAGACCTTTGTACATCAGCTAATGTCTCGAAGTGCTGTACAGAAACCCAGCCTAAAACCAAAAAAAACAGCAAGCAATGCAGGTGTAAAAGCTCGGTGGCTAGGAAAAACTTCTTAGAAAGGCCAAAACCTAGGAAGAAACCTAGAGAGGAACAATGCAATGAGGGGTGGCCAGTCCTCTTCTGGCTGTGCCGGTTGGAGATTATAACACAACATGGCCAAGATGTTCAAATGTTCATAAATGACCAGCATGGTCAAATAATAATCAGGAGTAAATGTCCATTGGCTTTTCATAGCCGATCATTAAGAGTATCTCTACCGCTCCTGCGGTCTCTAGAGAGTTGAAAACAGCAGGTCTGGGACAGGTAGCACGTCCGGTGGACAGGTCAGGGTTCCATAGCCGCAGGCAGAACAGTTGAAACTGGACCAGCAGCAAGGCCAGGTGGACAGGGGACAGCAAGGAGTCATCATGCCCGGTAGTCCTGACGCATGGTCCTAGGGCTCAGGTCCTCCGAGAGAGAGAAAGAAAGAGAGAAGGAGAGAATTAGAGAGCATACTTAAATTCACACAGGACACCGGATAAGACAGGAGAAGTACTCCAGATATAACCAACTGACCCCAGCGCCCCGACACAAACTACTGCAGCATAAATACTGGAGGCTGAGACAGGAGGGGTCAGGAGACACTGTGGCCCCATCCGATGATACCCCCGGACAGGGCCAAACAGGAAGGATATAACCCCACCCACTTTGCCAAAGCACAGCCCCCGCACCACTAGAGGGAAATCTTCAACCACCAACTTACAATCCTGAGACAAGGCCGAGTATAGCCCACAAAAATCTCCACCACAGCACAAACAAAGGGGGGGCGCCAACCCAGACAGGAAGATCACGTCAGTAACTCAACCCACTCAAGTGACGCACCCCTCTTAGGGACGGCATGAAAGAGCACCAGTAAGCCAGTGACTCAGCCCCTGTAATAGGGTTAGAGGCAGATAATCCCAGTGGAGAGAGGGGAACCGGCCAGGCAGAGACAGCAAGGGTGGTTCGTTGCTCCAGAGCCTTTCCGTTCACCTTCACACTCCTGGGCCAGACTACACTCAATCATATGACCTACTGAAGAGATAAGTCTTCAGTAAAGACTTAAAGGTTGAGACCGAGTCTGCGTCTCTCACATGGGTAGGCAGACCATTCCATAAAAATGGAGATCTATAGGAGAAAGCCCTGCCTCCAGCTGTTTGCTTAGAAATTCTAGGGACAATTAGGAGGCCTGCGTCTTGTGACCATAGCGTACGTGTAGGTATGTACGTCAGGACCAACTCGGAAAGATAGGTAGGAGCAAGCCCATGTAACGCTTTATAGGTTAACAGTAAAACCTTGAAATCAGCCCTTGCCTTAACAGGAAGCCAGTGTAGGGAAGCTAGCACTGGAGTAATATGATCAAATTTATTGGTTCTAGTCAGGATTCTAGCAGCCGTATTTAGCACTAACTGAAGTTTTTTTAGTGCTTTAACCAGGTAGCCGGAAAGTAGAGCATTGCAGTAGTCTAACCTAGAAGTAACAAAAGCATGGATTCATTTTTCTGCATAATTTTTGGACAGAAAGTTTCTGATTTTTGCAATGTTACGTAGATGGAAAAAAGCTGTCCTTGAAACAGTCTTGATATGTTCGTCAAAAGAGAGATCAGGGTCCAGAGTAACGCCGAGGTCCTTCACAATTTTATTTGAGACGACTTTACAACCATCAAATTTAATTGTCAGATTTAACAGAAGATCTCTTTGTTTCTTGGGACCTAGAACAAGCATCTCTGTTTTGTCCGAGTTTAAAAGTAGAACGTTTTCAGCCATCCACTTCCTTATGTCTGAAACACAGGCTTCTAGGGAGGGCAATTTTGGGGCTTCACCATGTTTCATTGAAATGTACAGCTGTGTGTCATCCGCATAGCAGTGAAAGTTACCATTATGTTTTCGAATGACATCCCCAAGAGGTAAAATATATAGTGAAAACAATAGTGGTCCTAAAACGGAACCTTGAGGAACACCGAAATGTACAGTTGATTTGTCAGAGGACAAACCATTCACAGAGACAAACTGATATCTTTCCGACAGATAAGATCTAAACCAGGCCAGAACTTGTCCGTGTAGACCAATTTGGGTTTCCAGTTTCTCCAAAAGAATGTGGTGATCGATGGTATCAAAGGCAGCACTAAGGTCTAGTAGCACGAGGACAGATGCAGAGCCTCGGTCTGACGCCATTTACCACCTTCACAAGTGCAGTTTCAGTGCTATGATGGGGTCTAAAACCAGACTGAAGCATTTCGTATACATTGTTTGTCTTCAGTTTTTCAACAGCTTTATCTAAACTTTTTGAAAGGAATGGAAGATTCGATATAGGCCGATAGTTTTTTATATTTTCTGGGTCAAGGTTTGGCTTTTTCAAGAGAGGCTTTATTACTGCCACTTTTAGTGAGTTTGGTACACATCCGGTGGATAGAGAGCCGTTTATTATGTTCAACATAGGAGGGCCAAGCACATGAAGCAGCTCTTTCAGTAGTTTAGTTGGAATAGGATCCAGTATGCAGCTTGAAGGTTTAGAGGCCATGATTATTTTCATCATTGTGTCAAGAGATATAATACTAAAACCGGACATTGTGGGACATCCGGACATTGTGGGAAAAAGATGCTACGTTAGCACAATGTATAACCACTGATTTTAGCTCTAAATATGCACATTTTCGAACAAAACATAAGTGTATGTATAACCTGATGTTATAGGACTGTCATCTGATGAAGCTTATCAAGGTTAGTCAAAAATGATATATCTTGCTGGTTTATTCGCTATCGCTAACGTGCCTATTGCTATCGCTAACGTGCCTTGATGAATGAATGCGGTAGTGTGGTAGGCTATTGTAGTAAGCTAATATAATGCTATATTGTGTTTTCACTGTAAAACACTTAAAAAATCGGAAATATTGGCTGGATTCACAAGATGTTTGTCTTTAATTTGCTGTAAGTATGAATGTATGTACTTGTAAGTCGCTCTGGATAAGAGCGTCTGATAAATGACTTAAATGTAAATGTAAATGTCTGTACACCATCGATTTTTCAGAAATGTTTTATGATGAGTATTTAGGTATTTGACGTTGGTGTCTGTAATTACTCTGGCTGCTTCGGTTCTATTTCTGACGGTAGCTGTGATTGTAGCTGCAATGTAAAACTGATGTATACCTCAAATATGCAAATTTTTCGAACAAAACATAGATTTATTGTATAACATGTATAACATGACTGTCATCTGATGAAGTTGTTTCTTGGTTAGTTTGGTTGGTTCTTGGTTAGTTAGGTTGGCTTTGTGCATGCTACCTGTGCTGTGAAAAATGTCTGTCCTTTTTTGTATTTGGTGGTGAGCTAACATAAATATATGTGGTGTTTTCGCTGTAAAACATTTAAAAAATCGGACATGTTGACTGGATTCACAAGATGTGTATCTTTCATTTGCTGTATTGGACTTGTTAATGTGTGAAAGTTAAATATTTCTAAAAAATATCTTTTGAATTTCGCGCTCTGCCTTTTCAGTGGAATGTGGGAGGAGTTCCGCTAGCGGAACGCCAGAGGCAGACAGGTTAATATCCAGAATTCTTTTGATTATTTATTTGAATTGCGCGCCCTCCAGTTTCACCGGAAGTTGTCCCGCTAGAGGAACGCCTAGCCCTAAAATGTTCTGACTTGCCTAGTTAAATTTTAAAAACTCTTCATACCAGTCATGTATACTGTCAAATATTGCTTGCTCAGGTTAAACCCCTGGAATTACCTTGTGTAATCTTTAATCTGTCTGAGACCTTCACCCATAAATACCTTGGTTTACAAAATGTGTTCATTGTTCTTCATTTTCTTATGTTGGGGAAATTATATGATTAAATATGAAACTATTTGTGAGAAGATAAAATGTAATGTTAGCCTTCTAAATGAGAGAATTGTTTTTCATATGTCAGTGGCCACGCCCACGTGAGCACAGATATTACAGCAAAAGGAGGGAATGTCCCTTTTTCCCTGAGTGCTTAAATGGCACTCGTGACAAAATTGACATTTAGTCAAGAAAACGCAGGGACGGGAGTCCCCACGTTGAAATGGCTACTACTCTATGGACCAGAGAGCATGGAGCTGTAGCTACATGTTGAAATGGTTGGCAATTTAAATACAGACCAGAGGATGCGGTCCATACGCATGAAAAGGATAATAAGAAATCTACAAGACTATACATACTTCAGCTGTATATGTAAATGTTAGGAATTTTGTTAATAAATAATTAAAACAAATTCTAGCTTTAGATAAAACTATAACTAATTGAACTCTGCACGCCTGGTGAAAAGAGATTTGTGTTGTGGGTTATGAAATAAGCAGAAAGGGTCGTTAAACTATGGTTGAACTGACCCAACTTAGCCCTGAGATGTTTAGATAAGGCTGTGGGTAACTTTTTAGGTCTTCCATTATCTTGAGTTGTCAGCTAAAGTGGTAATAAATTATAGTGAGCCTTCAGGAGGATAGATTATATTGTGTGTGCGCTGAGAAGTTTGAATGAACTTTTGAACCTATTTTATATAGGCCAGGACGAGGAGATTTATTCTGTAAACTATGACGTCATATCTTCTATATAAACTGTTGGTTATGATCAAATGGTAGCGTGCTCCGAGAATAAATTATATTATCTAATTTTAATAAGACTGTATCCTGTCTATTTTATGTTAATAAGTATCTTACAAATTCTTATAAATAGACAGATTGAATTTAATTAATGAGTACATTAGAGGAATAATTTAATTCTACTAACAGTAAAATAGTCTAGTAAACTCGACCAAAGACAAGAGGAGAACACTTCCCTATCGAACGACAGAATGGTACTCTGAAAATCCATTCTGGAGAACATTTCCCTATCGAACGACCATTGACGTATCCATTATAACAGACGAAAGACTTTGATAACAGACGAAAGACTTTGGTGGACAAACCAGAGACTTTCTGTCGATTGACTCTCCAGCAGACGGACCGGCGTTTTGAACAGAGAGACAACAAGACATACAGGCGTAAATATATAAATTGCAATTCCTTTCAAATGAGCGGCTGTTCATGTGCAAGGTATTAGTATTTCAATGAGCATAGTTATCAACTGTGTGTAGTGGGTCCATTCTGCCTTTCCCGCTCTTCATCTATCCCCACCCCTTTCCATTGTCTACCAAGCCGTTATATCGAGCTTAGTCCACTAGGGACTTTTCTTTGCATGGTGTTAGTAACCAACAACTATTATGTTTGTGTTTATGTAGTAATTCTGTGTGATTATTTAGTTTGTTTGTAAAAAAATATTTAAGCCAATTTGATTCATAATTTGTGCTAGGCTTCGTGCAGATAACCAAGAGTTTGCGAGATTCAGAATATGACTTATGAGGTAATAATACATTAAGTGACTGTAATCGATAAGATCTGAAAATATCTAAATATTTAAATTTGGGGAATAGTAACTCTTTAAACAATTTTCCCGTGGTGCCCCGACTTCCTTGTTAATGTTTACATGATTAGTTAATCACATAATAATTACACATAGAGAATTGATTTGATAATATAACAGTCTTCACTTTAATGATAGTCCAGACACGACAGGACAAAAAGGGAGACTTAACTTCTCTAGGGGGTGTGGGACGCTACCGTCCCACCTGGCCAACATCCAGTGAAATTGCAGAGCGCCAAATTCAAAAGTTAAATATTAACTTCTTGTTAATCCAACCACGGTGTCAGATTTCAAAAATACTTTACGGCGAAAGCAAACCATGCGATTATCTGAGAACAGCGCTCAGCAGACAAATCATTACAAACAGTTACAAAAAATAGTAACAAAAGTCAGAAATAGCGATAAAATGTATCACTTACCTTTGATGATCTTCATATGGTTGCCCTCCCACGACTCCATGTTACACAATAAATATTTGTTTTGTTCGATAAAGTCCCTCTTTATATTAAAAAAACTAATTTTTGTTGGTGCGTTTTGTTCAGTAATCCATTGGAACAAAGCGCGTTCACAACAAATCAATTTTATTTTTCAAATAAAGTTTATTTTATATAGACCTTTGTACATCAGCTAATGTCTCGAAGTGCTGTACAGAAACCCAGCCTAAAACCAAAAAAAACAGCAAGCAATGCAGGTGTAAAAGCTCGGTGGCTAGGAAAAACTTCTTAGAAAGGCCAAAACCTAGGAAGAAACCTAGAGAGGAACAATGCAATGAGGGGTGGCCAGTCCTCTTCTGGCTGTGCCGGTTGGAGATTATAACACAACATGGCCAAGATGTTCAAATGTTCATAAATGACCAGCATGGTCAAATAATAATCAGGAGTAAATGTCCATTGGCTTTTCATAGCCGATCATTAAGAGTATCTCTACCGCTCCTGCGGTCTCTAGAGAGTTGAAAACAGCAGGTCTGGGACAGGTAGCACGTCCGGTGGACAGGTCAGGGTTCCATAGCCGCAGGCAGAACAGTTGAAACTGGACCAGCAGCAAGGCCAGGTGGACAGGGGACAGCAAGGAGTCATCATGCCCGGTAGTCCTGACGCATGGTCCTAGGGCTCAGGTCCTCCGAGAGAGAGAAAGAAAGAGAGAAGGAGAGAATTAGAGAGCATACTTAAATTCACACAGGACACCGGATAAGACAGGAGAAGTACTCCAGATATAACCAACTGACCCCAGCGCCCCGACACAAACTACTGCAGCATAAATACTGGAGGCTGAGACAGGAGGGGTCAGGAGACACTGTGGCCCCATCCGATGATACCCCCGGACAGGGCCAAACAGGAAGGATATAACCCCACCCACTTTGCCAAAGCACAGCCCCCGCACCACTAGAGGGAAATCTTCAACCACCAACTTACAATCCTGAGACAAGGCCGAGTATAGCCCACAAAAATCTCCACCACAGCACAAACAAAGGGGGGGCGCCAACCCAGACAGGAAGATCACGTCAGTAACTCAACCCACTCAAGTGACGCACCCCTCTTAGGGACGGCATGAAAGAGCACCAGTAAGCCAGTGACTCAGCCCCTGTAATAGGGTTAGAGGCAGATAATCCCAGTGGAGAGAGGGGAACCGGCCAGGCAGAGACAGCAAGGGTGGTTCGTTGCTCCAGAGCCTTTCCGTTCACCTTCACACTCCTGGGCCAGACTACACTCAATCATATGACCTACTGAAGAGATAAGTCTTCAGTAAAGACTTAAAGGTTGAGACCGAGTCTGCGTCTCTCACATGGGTAGGCAGACCATTCCATAAAAATGGAGATCTATAGGAGAAAGCCCTGCCTCCAGCTGTTTGCTTAGAAATTCTAGGGACAATTAGGAGGCCTGCGTCTTGTGACCATAGCGTACGTGTAGGTATGTACGTCAGGACCAACTCGGAAAGATAGGTAGGAGCAAGCCCATGTAACGCTTTATAGGTTAACAGTAAAACCTTGAAATCAGCCCTTGCCTTAACAGGAAGCCAGTGTAGGGAAGCTAGCACTGGAGTAATATGATCAAATTTATTGGTTCTAGTCAGGATTCTAGCAGCCGTATTTAGCACTAACTGAAGTTTTTTTAGTGCTTTAACCAGGTAGCCGGAAAGTAGAGCATTGCAGTAGTCTAACCTAGAAGTAACAAAAGCATGGATTCATTTTTCTGCATAATTTTTGGACAGAAAGTTTCTGATTTTTGCAATGTTACGTAGATGGAAAAAAGCTGTCCTTGAAACAGTCTTGATATGTTCGTCAAAAGAGAGATCAGGGTCCAGAGTAACGCCGAGGTCCTTCACAATTTTATTTGAGACGACTTTACAACCATCAAATTTAATTGTCAGATTTAACAGAAGATCTCTTTGTTTCTTGGGACCTAGAACAAGCATCTCTGTTTTGTCCGAGTTTAAAAGTAGAACGTTTTCAGCCATCCACTTCCTTATGTCTGAAACACAGGCTTCTAGGGAGGGCAATTTTGGGGCTTCACCATGTTTCATTGAAATGTACAGCTGTGTGTCATCCGCATAGCAGTGAAAGTTACCATTATGTTTTCGAATGACATCCCCAAGAGGTAAAATATATAGTGAAAACAATAGTGGTCCTAAAACGGAACCTTGAGGAACACCGAAATGTACAGTTGATTTGTCAGAGGACAAACCATTCACAGAGACAAACTGATATCTTTCCGACAGATAAGATCTAAACCAGGCCAGAACTTGTCCGTGTAGACCAATTTGGGTTTCCAGTTTCTCCAAAAGAATGTGGTGATCGATGGTATCAAAGGCAGCACTAAGGTCTAGTAGCACGAGGACAGATGCAGAGCCTCGGTCTGACGCCATTTACCACCTTCACAAGTGCAGTTTCAGTGCTATGATGGGGTCTAAAACCAGACTGAAGCATTTCGTATACATTGTTTGTCTTCAGTTTTTCAACAGCTTTATCTAAACTTTTTGAAAGGAATGGAAGATTCGATATAGGCCGATAGTTTTTTATATTTTCTGGGTCAAGGTTTGGCTTTTTCAAGAGAGGCTTTATTACTGCCACTTTTAGTGAGTTTGGTACACATCCGGTGGATAGAGAGCCGTTTATTATGTTCAACATAGGAGGGCCAAGCACATGAAGCAGCTCTTTCAGTAGTTTAGTTGGAATAGGATCCAGTATGCAGCTTGAAGGTTTAGAGGCCATGATTATTTTCATCATTGTGTCAAGAGATATAATACTAAAACCGGACATTGTGGGACATCCGGACATTGTGGGAAAAAGATGCTACGTTAGCACAATGTATAACCACTGATTTTAGCTCTAAATATGCACATTTTCGAACAAAACATAAGTGTATGTATAACCTGATGTTATAGGACTGTCATCTGATGAAGCTTATCAAGGTTAGTCAAAAATGATATATCTTGCTGGTTTATTCGCTATCGCTAACGTGCCTATTGCTATCGCTAACGTGCCTTGATGAATGAATGCGGTAGTGTGGTAGGCTATTGTAGTAAGCTAATATAATGCTATATTGTGTTTTCACTGTAAAACACTTAAAAAATCGGAAATATTGGCTGGATTCACAAGATGTTTGTCTTTAATTTGCTGTAAGTATGAATGTATGTACTTGTAAGTCGCTCTGGATAAGAGCGTCTGATAAATGACTTAAATGTAAATGTAAATGTCTGTACACCATCGATTTTTCAGAAATGTTTTATGATGAGTATTTAGGTATTTGACGTTGGTGTCTGTAATTACTCTGGCTGCTTCGGTTCTATTTCTGACGGTAGCTGTGATTGTAGCTGCAATGTAAAACTGATGTATACCTCAAATATGCAAATTTTTCGAACAAAACATAGATTTATTGTATAACATGTATAACATGACTGTCATCTGATGAAGTTGTTTCTTGGTTAGTTTGGTTGGTTCTTGGTTAGTTAGGTTGGCTTTGTGCATGCTACCTGTGCTGTGAAAAATGTCTGTCCTTTTTTGTATTTGGTGGTGAGCTAACATAAATATATGTGGTGTTTTCGCTGTAAAACATTTAAAAAATCGGACATGTTGACTGGATTCACAAGATGTGTATCTTTCATTTGCTGTATTGGACTTGTTAATGTGTGAAAGTTAAATATTTCTAAAAAATATCTTTTGAATTTCGCGCTCTGCCTTTTCAGTGGAATGTGGGAGGAGTTCCGCTAGCGGAACGCCAGAGGCAGACAGGTTAATATCCAGAATTCTTTTGATTATTTATTTGAATTGCGCGCCCTCCAGTTTCACCGGAAGTTGTCCCGCTAGAGGAACGCCTAGCCCTAAAATGTTCTGACTTGCCTAGTTAAATTTTAAAAACTCTTCATACCAGTCATGTATACTGTCAAATATTGCTTGCTCAGGTTAAACCCCTGGAATTACCTTGTGTAATCTTTAATCTGTCTGAGACCTTCACCCATAAATACCTTGGTTTACAAAATGTGTTCATTGTTCTTCATTTTCTTATGTTGGGGAAATTATATGATTAAATATGAAACTATTTGTGAGAAGATAAAATGTAATGTTAGCCTTCTAAATGAGAGAATTGTTTTTCATATGTCAGTGGCCACGCCCACGTGAGCACAGATATTACAGCAAAAGGAGGGAATGTCCCTTTTTCCCTGAGTGCTTAAATGGCACTCGTGACAAAATTGACATTTAGTCAAGAAAACGCAGGGACGGGAGTCCCCACGTTGAAATGGCTACTACTCTATGGACCAGAGAGCATGGAGCTGTAGCTACATGTTGAAATGGTTGGCAATTTAAATACAGACCAGAGGATGCGGTCCATACGCATGAAAAGGATAATAAGAAATCTACAAGACTATACATACTTCAGCTGTATATGTAAATGTTAGGAATTTTGTTAATAAATAATTAAAACAAATTCTAGCTTTAGATAAAACTATAACTAATTGAACTCTGCACGCCTGGTGAAAAGAGATTTGTGTTGTGGGTTATGAAATAAGCAGAAAGGGTCGTTAAACTATGGTTGAACTGACCCAACTTAGCCCTGAGATGTTTAGATAAGGCTGTGGGTAACTTTTTAGGTCTTCCATTATCTTGAGTTGTCAGCTAAAGTGGTAATAAATTATAGTGAGCCTTCAGGAGGATAGATTATATTGTGTGTGCGCTGAGAAGTTTGAATGAACTTTTGAACCTATTTTATATAGGCCAGGACGAGGAGATTTATTCTGTAAACTATGACGTCATATCTTCTATATAAACTGTTGGTTATGATCAAATGGTAGCGTGCTCCGAGAATAAATTATATTATCTAATTTTAATAAGACTGTATCCTGTCTATTTTATGTTAATAAGTATCTTACAAATTCTTATAAATAGACAGATTGAATTTAATTAATGAGTACATTAGAGGAATAATTTAATTCTACTAACAGTAAAATAGTCTAGTAAACTCGACCAAAGACAAGAGGAGAACACTTCCCTATCGAACGACAGAATGGTACTCTGAAAATCCATTCTGGAGAACATTTCCCTATCGAACGACCATTGACGTATCCATTATAACAGACGAAAGACTTTGATAACAGACGAAAGACTTTGGTGGACAAACCAGAGACTTTCTGTCGATTGACTCTCCAGCAGACGGACCGGCGTTTTGAACAGAGAGACAACAAGACATACAGGCGTAAATATATAAATTGCAATTCCTTTCAAATGAGCGGCTGTTCATGTGCAAGGTATTAGTATTTCAATGAGCATAGTTATCAACTGTGTGTAGTGGGTCCATTCTGCCTTTCCCGCTCTTCATCTATCCCCACCCCTTTCCATTGTCTACCAAGCCGTTATATCGAGCTTAGTCCACTAGGGACTTTTCTTTGCATGGTGTTAGTAACCAACAACTATTATGTTTGTGTTTATGTAGTAATTCTGTGTGATTATTTAGTTTGTTTGTAAAAAAATATTTAAGCCAATTTGATTCATAATTTGTGCTAGGCTTCGTGCAGATAACCAAGAGTTTGCGAGATTCAGAATATGACTTATGAGGTAATAATACATTAAGTGACTGTAATCGATAAGATCTGAAAATATCTAAATATTTAAATTTGGGGAATAGTAACTCTTTAAACAATTTTCCCGTGGTGCCCCGACTTCCTTGTTAATGTTTACATGATTAGTTAATCACATAATAATTACACATAGAGAATTGATTTGATAATATAACAGTCTTCACTTTAATGATAGTCCAGACACGACAGGACAAAAAGGGAGACTTAACTTCTCTAGGGGGTGTGGGACGCTACCGTCCCACCTGGCCAACATCCAGTGAAATTGCAGAGCGCCAAATTCAAAAGTTAAATATTAACTTCTTGTTAATCCAACCACGGTGTCAGATTTCAAAAATACTTTACGGCGAAAGCAAACCATGCGATTATCTGAGAACAGCGCTCAGCAGACAAATCATTACAAACAGTTACAAAAAATAGTAACAAAAGTCAGAAATAGCGATAAAATGTATCACTTACCTTTGATGATCTTCATATGGTTGCCCTCCCACGACTCCATGTTACACAATAAATATTTGTTTTGTTCGATAAAGTCCCTCTTTATATTAAAAAAACTAATTTTTGTTGGTGCGTTTTGTTCAGTAATCCATTGGAACAAAGCGCGTTCACAACAAATCAATTTTATTTTTCAAATAAAGTTTATTTTATATAGACCTTTGTACATCAGCTAATGTCTCGAAGTGCTGTACAGAAACCCAGCCTAAAACCAAAAAAAACAGCAAGCAATGCAGGTGTAAAAGCTCGGTGGCTAGGAAAAACTTCTTAGAAAGGCCAAAACCTAGGAAGAAACCTAGAGAGGAACAATGCAATGAGGGGTGGCCAGTCCTCTTCTGGCTGTGCCGGTTGGAGATTATAACACAACATGGCCAAGATGTTCAAATGTTCATAAATGACCAGCATGGTCAAATAATAATCAGGAGTAAATGTCCATTGGCTTTTCATAGCCGATCATTAAGAGTATCTCTACCGCTCCTGCGGTCTCTAGAGAGTTGAAAACAGCAGGTCTGGGACAGGTAGCACGTCCGGTGGACAGGTCAGGGTTCCATAGCCGCAGGCAGAACAGTTGAAACTGGACCAGCAGCAAGGCCAGGTGGACAGGGGACAGCAAGGAGTCATCATGCCCGGTAGTCCTGACGCATGGTCCTAGGGCTCAGGTCCTCCGAGAGAGAGAAAGAAAGAGAGAAGGAGAGAATTAGAGAGCATACTTAAATTCACACAGGACACCGGATAAGACAGGAGAAGTACTCCAGATATAACCAACTGACCCCAGCGCCCCGACACAAACTACTGCAGCATAAATACTGGAGGCTGAGACAGGAGGGGTCAGGAGACACTGTGGCCCCATCCGATGATACCCCCGGACAGGGCCAAACAGGAAGGATATAACCCCACCCACTTTGCCAAAGCACAGCCCCCGCACCACTAGAGGGAAATCTTCAACCACCAACTTACAATCCTGAGACAAGGCCGAGTATAGCCCACAAAAATCTCCACCACAGCACAAACAAAGGGGGGGCGCCAACCCAGACAGGAAGATCACGTCAGTAACTCAACCCACTCAAGTGACGCACCCCTCTTAGGGACGGCATGAAAGAGCACCAGTAAGCCAGTGACTCAGCCCCTGTAATAGGGTTAGAGGCAGATAATCCCAGTGGAGAGAGGGGAACCGGCCAGGCAGAGACAGCAAGGGTGGTTCGTTGCTCCAGAGCCTTTCCGTTCACCTTCACACTCCTGGGCCAGACTACACTCAATCATATGACCTACTGAAGAGATAAGTCTTCAGTAAAGACTTAAAGGTTGAGACCGAGTCTGCGTCTCTCACATGGGTAGGCAGACCATTCCATAAAAATGGAGATCTATAGGAGAAAGCCCTGCCTCCAGCTGTTTGCTTAGAAATTCTAGGGACAATTAGGAGGCCTGCGTCTTGTGACCATAGCGTACGTGTAGGTATGTACGTCAGGACCAACTCGGAAAGATAGGTAGGAGCAAGCCCATGTAACGCTTTATAGGTTAACAGTAAAACCTTGAAATCAGCCCTTGCCTTAACAGGAAGCCAGTGTAGGGAAGCTAGCACTGGAGTAATATGATCAAATTTATTGGTTCTAGTCAGGATTCTAGCAGCCGTATTTAGCACTAACTGAAGTTTTTTTAGTGCTTTAACCAGGTAGCCGGAAAGTAGAGCATTGCAGTAGTCTAACCTAGAAGTAACAAAAGCATGGATTCATTTTTCTGCATAATTTTTGGACAGAAAGTTTCTGATTTTTGCAATGTTACGTAGATGGAAAAAAGCTGTCCTTGAAACAGTCTTGATATGTTCGTCAAAAGAGAGATCAGGGTCCAGAGTAACGCCGAGGTCCTTCACAATTTTATTTGAGACGACTTTACAACCATCAAATTTAATTGTCAGATTTAACAGAAGATCTCTTTGTTTCTTGGGACCTAGAACAAGCATCTCTGTTTTGTCCGAGTTTAAAAGTAGAACGTTTTCAGCCATCCACTTCCTTATGTCTGAAACACAGGCTTCTAGGGAGGGCAATTTTGGGGCTTCACCATGTTTCATTGAAATGTACAGCTGTGTGTCATCCGCATAGCAGTGAAAGTTACCATTATGTTTTCGAATGACATCCCCAAGAGGTAAAATATATAGTGAAAACAATAGTGGTCCTAAAACGGAACCTTGAGGAACACCGAAATGTACAGTTGATTTGTCAGAGGACAAACCATTCACAGAGACAAACTGATATCTTTCCGACAGATAAGATCTAAACCAGGCCAGAACTTGTCCGTGTAGACCAATTTGGGTTTCCAGTTTCTCCAAAAGAATGTGGTGATCGATGGTATCAAAGGCAGCACTAAGGTCTAGTAGCACGAGGACAGATGCAGAGCCTCGGTCTGACGCCATTTACCACCTTCACAAGTGCAGTTTCAGTGCTATGATGGGGTCTAAAACCAGACTGAAGCATTTCGTATACATTGTTTGTCTTCAGTTTTTCAACAGCTTTATCTAAACTTTTTGAGAGGAATGGAAGATTCGATATAGGCCGATAGTTTTTTATATTTTCTGGGTCAAGGTTTGGCTTTTTCAAGAGAGGCTTTATTACTGCCACTTTTAGTGAGTTTGGTACACATCCGGTGGATAGAGAGCCGTTTATTATGTTCAACATAGGAGGGCCAAGCACATGAAGCAGCTCTTTCAGTAGTTTAGTTGGAATAGGATCCAGTATGCAGCTTGAAGGTTTAGAGGCCATGATTATTTTCATCATTGTGTCAAGAGATATAATACTAAAACCGGACATTGTGGGACATCCGGACATTGTGGGAAAAAGATGCTACGTTAGCACAATGTATAACCACTGATTTTAGCTCTAAATATGCACATTTTCGAACAAAACATAAGTGTATGTATAACCTGATGTTATAGGACTGTCATCTGATGAAGCTTATCAAGGTTAGTCAAAAATGATATATCTTGCTGGTTTATTCGCTATCGCTAACGTGCCTATTGCTATCGCTAACGTGCCTTGATGAATGAATGCGGTAGTGTGGTAGGCTATTGTAGTAAGCTAATATAATGCTATATTGTGTTTTCACTGTAAAACACTTAAAAAATCGGAAATATTGGCTGGATTCACAAGATGTTTGTCTTTAATTTGCTGTAAGTATGAATGTATGTACTTGTAAGTCGCTCTGGATAAGAGCGTCTGATAAATGACTTAAATGTAAATGTAAATGTCTGTACACCATCGATTTTTCAGAAATGTTTTATGATGAGTATTTAGGTATTTGACGTTGGTGTCTGTAATTACTCTGGCTGCTTCGGTTCTATTTCTGACGGTAGCTGTGATTGTAGCTGCAATGTAAAACTGATGTATACCTCAAATATGCAAATTTTTCGAACAAAACATAGATTTATTGTATAACATGTATAACATGACTGTCATCTGATGAAGTTGTTTCTTGGTTAGTTTGGTTGGTTCTTGGTTAGTTAGGTTGGCTTTGTGCATGCTACCTGTGCTGTGAAAAATGTCTGTCCTTTTTTGTATTTGGTGGTGAGCTAACATAAATATATGTGGTGTTTTCGCTGTAAAACATTTAAAAAATCGGACATGTTGACTGGATTCACAAGATGTGTATCTTTCATTTGCTGTATTGGACTTGTTAATGTGTGAAAGTTAAATATTTCTAAAAAATATCTTTTGAATTTCGCGCTCTGCCTTTTCAGTGGAATGTGGGAGGAGTTCCGCTAGCGGAACGCCAGAGGCAGACAGGTTAATATCCAGAATTCTTTTGATTATTTATTTGAATTGCGCGCCCTCCAGTTTCACCGGAAGTTGTCCCGCTAGAGGAACGCCTAGCCCTAAAATGTTCTGACTTGCCTAGTTAAATTTTAAAAACTCTTCATACCAGTCATGTATACTGTCAAATATTGCTTGCTCAGGTTAAACCCCTGGAATTACCTTGTGTAATCTTTAATCTGTCTGAGACCTTCACCCATAAATACCTTGGTTTACAAAATGTGTTCATTGTTCTTCATTTTCTTATGTTGGGGAAATTATATGATTAAATATGAAACTATTTGTGAGAAGATAAAATGTAATGTTAGCCTTCTAAATGAGAGAATTGTTTTTCATATGTCAGTGGCCACGCCCACGTGAGCACAGATATTACAGCAAAAGGAGGGAATGTCCCTTTTTCCCTGAGTGCTTAAATGGCACTCGTGACAAAATTGACATTTAGTCAAGAAAACGCAGGGACGGGAGTCCCCACGTTGAAATGGCTACTACTCTATGGACCAGAGAGCATGGAGCTGTAGCTACATGTTGAAATGGTTGGCAATTTAAATACAGACCAGAGGATGCGGTCCATACGCATGAAAAGGATAATAAGAAATCTACAAGACTATACATACTTCAGCTGTATATGTAAATGTTAGGAATTTTGTTAATAAATAATTAAAACAAATTCTAGCTTTAGATAAAACTATAACTAATTGAACTCTGCACGCCTGGTGAAAAGAGATTTGTGTTGTGGGTTATGAAATAAGCAGAAAGGGTCGTTAAACTATGGTTGAACTGACCCAACTTAGCCCTGAGATGTTTAGATAAGGCTGTGGGTAACTTTTTAGGTCTTCCATTATCTTGAGTTGTCAGCTAAAGTGGTAATAAATTATAGTGAGCCTTCAGGAGGATAGATTATATTGTGTGTGCGCTGAGAAGTTTGAATGAACTTTTGAACCTATTTTATATAGGCCAGGACGAGGAGATTTATTCTGTAAACTATGACGTCATATCTTCTATATAAACTGTTGGTTATGATCAAATGGTAGCGTGCTCCGAGAATAAATTATATTATCTAATTTTAATAAGACTGTATCCTGTCTATTTTATGTTAATAAGTATCTTACAAATTCTTATAAATAGACAGATTGAATTTAATTAATGAGTACATTAGAGGAATAATTTAATTCTACTAACAGTAAAATAGTCTAGTAAACTCGACCAAAGACAAGAGGAGAACACTTCCCTATCGAACGACAGAATGGTACTCTGAAAATCCATTCTGGAGAACATTTCCCTATCGAACGACCATTGACGTATCCATTATAACAGACGAAAGACTTTGATAACAGACGAAAGACTTTGGTGGACAAACCAGAGACTTTCTGTCGATTGACTCTCCAGCAGACGGACCGGCGTTTTGAACAGAGAGACAACAAGACATACAGGCGTAAATATATAAATTGCAATTCCTTTCAAATGAGCGGCTGTTCATGTGCAAGGTATTAGTATTTCAATGAGCATAGTTATCAACTGTGTGTAGTGGGTCCATTCTGCCTTTCCCGCTCTTCATCTATCCCCACCCCTTTCCATTGTCTACCAAGCCGTTATATCGAGCTTAGTCCACTAGGGACTTTTCTTTGCATGGTGTTAGTAACCAACAACTATTATGTTTGTGTTTATGTAGTAATTCTGTGTGATTATTTAGTTTGTTTGTAAAAAAATATTTAAGCCAATTTGATTCATAATTTGTGCTAGGCTTCGTGCAGATAACCAAGAGTTTGCGAGATTCAGAATATGACTTATGAGGTAATAATACATTAAGTGACTGTAATCGATAAGATCTGAAAATATCTAAATATTTAAATTTGGGGAATAGTAACTCTTTAAACAATTTTCCCGTGGTGCCCCGACTTCCTTGTTAATGTTTACATGATTAGTTAATCACATAATAATTACACATAGAGAATTGATTTGATAATATAACAGTCTTCACTTTAATGATAGTCCAGACACGACAGGACAAAAAGGGAGACTTAACTTCTCTAGGGGGTGTGGGACGCTACCGTCCCACCTGGCCAACATCCAGTGAAATTGCAGAGCGCCAAATTCAAAAGTTAAATATTAACTTCTTGTTAATCCAACCACGGTGTCAGATTTCAAAAATACTTTACGGCGAAAGCAAACCATGCGATTATCTGAGAACAGCGCTCAGCAGACAAATCATTACAAACAGTTACAAAAAATAGTAACAAAAGTCAGAAATAGCGATAAAATGTATCACTTACCTTTGATGATCTTCATATGGTTGCCCTCCCACGACTCCATGTTACACAATAAATATTTGTTTTGTTCGATAAAGTCCCTCTTTATATTAAAAAAACTAATTTTTGTTGGTGCGTTTTGTTCAGTAATCCATTGGAACAAAGCGCGTTCACAACAAATCAATTTTATTTTTCAAATAAAGTTTATTTTATATAGACCTTTGTACATCAGCTAATGTCTCGAAGTGCTGTACAGAAACCCAGCCTAAAACCAAAAAAAACAGCAAGCAATGCAGGTGTAAAAGCTCGGTGGCTAGGAAAAACTTCTTAGAAAGGCCAAAACCTAGGAAGAAACCTAGAGAGGAACAATGCAATGAGGGGTGGCCAGTCCTCTTCTGGCTGTGCCGGTTGGAGATTATAACACAACATGGCCAAGATGTTCAAATGTTCATAAATGACCAGCATGGTCAAATAATAATCAGGAGTAAATGTCCATTGGCTTTTCATAGCCGATCATTAAGAGTATCTCTACCGCTCCTGCGGTCTCTAGAGAGTTGAAAACAGCAGGTCTGGGACAGGTAGCACGTCCGGTGGACAGGTCAGGGTTCCATAGCCGCAGGCAGAACAGTTGAAACTGGACCAGCAGCAAGGCCAGGTGGACAGGGGACAGCAAGGAGTCATCATGCCCGGTAGTCCTGACGCATGGTCCTAGGGCTCAGGTCCTCCGAGAGAGAGAAAGAAAGAGAGAAGGAGAGAATTAGAGAGCATACTTAAATTCACACAGGACACCGGATAAGACAGGAGAAGTACTCCAGATATAACCAACTGACCCCAGCGCCCCGACACAAACTACTGCAGCATAAATACTGGAGGCTGAGACAGGAGGGGTCAGGAGACACTGTGGCCCCATCCGATGATACCCCCGGACAGGGCCAAACAGGAAGGATATAACCCCACCCACTTTGCCAAAGCACAGCCCCCGCACCACTAGAGGGAAATCTTCAACCACCAACTTACAATCCTGAGACAAGGCCGAGTATAGCCCACAAAAATCTCCACCACAGCACAAACAAAGGGGGGGCGCCAACCCAGACAGGAAGATCACGTCAGTAACTCAACCCACTCAAGTGACGCACCCCTCTTAGGGACGGCATGAAAGAGCACCAGTAAGCCAGTGACTCAGCCCCTGTAATAGGGTTAGAGGCAGATAATCCCAGTGGAGAGAGGGGAACCGGCCAGGCAGAGACAGCAAGGGTGGTTCGTTGCTCCAGAGCCTTTCCGTTCACCTTCACACTCCTGGGCCAGACTACACTCAATCATATGACCTACTGAAGAGATAAGTCTTCAGTAAAGACTTAAAGGTTGAGACCGAGTCTGCGTCTCTCACATGGGTAGGCAGACCATTCCATAAAAATGGAGATCTATAGGAGAAAGCCCTGCCTCCAGCTGTTTGCTTAGAAATTCTAGGGACAATTAGGAGGCCTGCGTCTTGTGACCATAGCGTACGTGTAGGTATGTACGTCAGGACCAACTCGGAAAGATAGGTAGGAGCAAGCCCATGTAACGCTTTATAGGTTAACAGTAAAACCTTGAAATCAGCCCTTGCCTTAACAGGAAGCCAGTGTAGGGAAGCTAGCACTGGAGTAATATGATCAAATTTATTGGTTCTAGTCAGGATTCTAGCAGCCGTATTTAGCACTAACTGAAGTTTTTTTAGTGCTTTAACCAGGTAGCCGGAAAGTAGAGCATTGCAGTAGTCTAACCTAGAAGTAACAAAAGCATGGATTCATTTTTCTGCATAATTTTTGGACAGAAAGTTTCTGATTTTTGCAATGTTACGTAGATGGAAAAAAGCTGTCCTTGAAACAGTCTTGATATGTTCGTCAAAAGAGAGATCAGGGTCCAGAGTAACGCCGAGGTCCTTCACAATTTTATTTGAGACGACTTTACAACCATCAAATTTAATTGTCAGATTTAACAGAAGATCTCTTTGTTTCTTGGGACCTAGAACAAGCATCTCTGTTTTGTCCGAGTTTAAAAGTAGAACGTTTTCAGCCATCCACTTCCTTATGTCTGAAACACAGGCTTCTAGGGAGGGCAATTTTGGGGCTTCACCATGTTTCATTGAAATGTACAGCTGTGTGTCATCCGCATAGCAGTGAAAGTTACCATTATGTTTTCGAATGACATCCCCAAGAGGTAAAATATATAGTGAAAACAATAGTGGTCCTAAAACGGAACCTTGAGGAACACCGAAATGTACAGTTGATTTGTCAGAGGACAAACCATTCACAGAGACAAACTGATATCTTTCCGACAGATAAGATCTAAACCAGGCCAGAACTTGTCCGTGTAGACCAATTTGGGTTTCCAGTTTCTCCAAAAGAATGTGGTGATCGATGGTATCAAAGGCAGCACTAAGGTCTAGTAGCACGAGGACAGATGCAGAGCCTCGGTCTGACGCCATTTACCACCTTCACAAGTGCAGTTTCAGTGCTATGATGGGGTCTAAAACCAGACTGAAGCATTTCGTATACATTGTTTGTCTTCAGTTTTTCAACAGCTTTATCTAAACTTTTTGAGAGGAATGGAAGATTCGATATAGGCCGATAGTTTTTTATATTTTCTGGGTCAAGGTTTGGCTTTTTCAAGAGAGGCTTTATTACTGCCACTTTTAGTGAGTTTGGTACACATCCGGTGGATAGAGAGCCGTTTATTATGTTCAACATAGGAGGGCCAAGCACATGAAGCAGCTCTTTCAGTAGTTTAGTTGGAATAGGATCCAGTATGCAGCTTGAAGGTTTAGAGGCCATGATTATTTTCATCATTGTGTCAAGAGATATAATACTAAAACACTTTAGTGTCTCTCTTGATCCTAGGTCCTGGCAAAGTTGTGCAGACTCAGGACAGCTAAACTTTGGAGGAATACGCAGATTTAAAGAGGAGTGCATGATTTGCTTTCTAATGATCATGATCTTTTCCTCAGCTTTGCAACAGTATCAAAAATACATTTTGGATTGTTCTTATTTTATAGGCTTTCAATGGAAAAACAGGCATTTCAAAATAATAGCACTTCCTGGATGGATTTTCATCAGGTTTTCGTCTGCCATATCAGTTCTGTTATACTCACAGACATTATTCTAACAGTTTTGGAATCTTTAGAGTGTTTTCTATCCAAATCTACCAATTATATGCATATCCTAGCTTCTGGACCTGAGTAACAGGCAGTTTACTTTGGGCACGCTTTTCATCCAAAATTCTGAAAGCTGCCCCCTACCCTAGTGAGGTTAATAAAATTGGTGCCAAAATATCTACAAAGGCTTTATAGAACTAATTTGCTAAACCTTCCAAACCCTGACTTTTATTGCCTTGTGTTAAAAATTGTGTCCTTGATTTACATAATCAAAATCTATTCATCACACCTGCCTGAGATACTTTGGCACTGATTTTACCCAACACTTTGACAACACACACTTTATCTACGTCATTCTTTTTGTAAAAATTTCTGAAAGTATTCAACTGTATCTAAGATCGCAACAAAATAGTTTTATCTTTGAACTTTTATAATTTTCCAATTCTACAATATAATTATTTTTTTAAGCCCCCCCCCCCCCCCCCCCAAAAAAGACGAAATGTGTTCATTTTTTTTATTAGGCTACTGTGCAGTTTACAATACATACTGTAGTAAATATGGGAAAGTTCCTAATTCCTTTCATAAGGGAGAGCAGGCCATGTCTGTGCTACAGATGGCACGGCATGCGGGAGACCGGTGTTGTTTCATAGTTGTGATGTTTTCACTATTCTTCTACAATGTTGAACATAGTAAATATATAGAAAAATCCTGGAATGAGTAGGTGTGTCCAAACTTTTGACTGGTACTTGCTTAATTTATTTGATTGATATTATGCTGTTTCTATTCCATGAAAAACTAAAAACCTTCTTGGTTTCTGTTAGAATGGAACAGAAAATATGGCGCTGTACAACGTGATGGTCGGCAGTACAGTACTGGGCTATTTAGCTAAAGAATCCCTGTGTTGTGCGGACGGGAGACCGGGATTCCATCCCCCAATGAGGAGGAAGTAGTAGGCTGTCCTTGTAAATAAGAATTTGTTCTTAACTTTTTCATAGTTGTGATGTCTTCACTATTATTCTACAATGTTAAAAACAGTAAAAACATAGAAAAATCCTGGAATGAGTAGGTGTGTCCAAACTTTTGACTGGTACTTGCTTAATTCATTAGAATAATATTATGGTCTTTCTATTCCATGAGAAACTAAAGTGTTTCCGTTAGGATAGAATGGAAAATATTGCGCAGGATTGGAGGATTCTAAATTGTTTGCCTTCGTTAGACAACTTTGTTCCAATATTTCTGTAAATCAGTGATATATACTCCCATAGTAATTTGTTATGGATCAAACAGCAACTTTATTATAATATTTGCGAATCTGGAGCAGTTAATCTTTCTGGGAAGGGAGTTCCGCGAGCCGAACACCTGGCCAACAGCCAGTGAAATTGCAGGGCGCCAAATTCAAACAACAGAAATCTCATAATTAAAATTCCTCAAACATACAAGTATTAAACACCATTTTAAAGATAAACTTCTTGTTAATTCAACCACAGTGTCCGATTTCAAAAATACTTTACGGCGAAAGCACACCATGCGATTATGTTACGACAGCGCCTAGCCACAAAAACCATACAGACATTTTCCAGCCAAGGAGAGGTGTCACAAAAGTCAGAAATAGCGTTAACATGAATCACTAACCTTTGATGATCTTCATCTGGTGGCACTCCCAGGACTCCATGTTATACGATAAATATTTGTTTTGTTCGATAAAGTGAATCTTTATGTCCAAATACCTCCTTTTTGTTTGCGCGTTTAGTCCAGTAATCCAAATGCACTAAGCACAAAGTCCAGACGAAAAGTAAAAAGAGTTCCATTAGAGTTCGTAGAAACATGTCAAACGATGTTTCTAATCAATCCTTAGGGTGTTTTTATCATAAATATTCGATAATGTTTCAACCGGACAATACTGTTTTCATTAGAAAGGAAAGGGAACGGAACTCACGCTCACGGCCACGCACGAGACGAAACTTAAGGCTTTCAACCTGCTTTGAGTGGTCTTATTCTCTCCGCTTCACAATAGAAGCCTGAAACAACGTCTAAAGACTGTTGACATCTACTGGAAGTCTTATGAAGTGCAATCTGACCCCACAGACACTGGATATTCGATAGGCATTCACTTGAAAACTACAAACCTCAGAATTCCCGCTTCCTGGTTGGATTTTTCTAATTTTTTTGCCTGCCATATGAGTTCTGTTATTCTCACAGAAGTTATTGTAACAGTTTTAGAAACTTCAGAGTGTTTTCTATCCAAATCTACTAATTATATGCATATTCTAGCTTCTGGGCCTGAGTAACAGGCAGTTTACTCTGGGCACGCTTTTCATCTAAACTTCACCATGCTGCCCCCTATCCCAAAGAGGTTTTAACAATCAATCAATATTGCAGAGTTAAAAACCCAACAAACAGAGTTGGGCCTCAGCTTTTATAGAGAAGAACAACCTCTGTGTACGTGGCATTTAGCAGATGTGTGGAAACAGGGGCGGGGAACATGGTGCGTAAAAGGTGATTAGCTTGTCTGTGCAGATTAAGACAGCTGATGTTGCCACAGCTCACAATATTGTCGTTTCCTGCAAGTTTACACACAGCTCAATTCCTGCAGATAGTGAACACGGGATGTCACATACTGCTGTCACCCCGAAATGGCTCTTATCTGTATGCCCAGACTTATGCCCAGACTTATTCACACAAGACAAGTTTGTATCAGTAAAAAAAACACTAGCATATTACAAACAATTCTCTAAGTCAAAAACAGCATAGTATGTCTAATTAGTAATTTTCCACCACACCCCACTCTACCTCCTGCCCAAGATCGACAAGGACCCGGCGACTTGGGCGGCACCGCACCCTACAGATTTTCAGAGTGTATCAATGCCTACCTACGGCTGCTGGCATCATGACACAACAGCTACATCAGGGACACAGGCGACTTTCTGGCCAAGGTAAGGGCCACAAGGCTGGGAGCAGACAACCTGCTGTTCACCATGGATGTGGACAGCCTCTACACCAACATCGAGGTTACACTGGTCCTCGCCGCGATCCGACCTGCCTCGAGCGGCACCTTCAAGCCAGGCGACCGGACGAGGAACTCCTGTGGTTGTTAGGTGTCGCCATTGAACTGGAAGATGTTGTGGGTGAGTGACAGCTCTATCTACAGATCAAGGGAATGGCCATGTGTAAGCATTTGAACAGGGAACCTTTCACATGTGAGGTGAACTGGATAACCAGTACCCTACAGCAACTGCTGGTTGAAGAATCTACAAGGAGTAAACTGAATTTTACTGCTATTCTTTTCATTTATTTGAATTCCCATAACGAGGCACTTATGAAACTCAGAGAACTCTTGTTTCGAACCGGGGAACTATCGCCTATTAGGCAAATGTGATAGCCACTGCACTACAGAAACCGCTGGTTGAAGCATCTACAAGGAGTCAACTTTATTTCACTGACATTCTTTGCATGCATTTGAATTTCCATAATGAGGCATTTATGAAAAGTGGACTTCTCTGTGACGAATCAGGGACTTAGTGAGGCAAACTGGATAGCCACTAACTTAAAGGAACCGCTGGTTGAAGCATCTCCATTGAGTCAACTGTATTTTACTGATATTCCTTTCATCTATTTGAATTTTCATAATGAGACTTTCATGAAAAGTGGAGTTCTCTGTTGAGAATCGAGGACCTTTCACATGATACAAAGGTGATAAGCACTTGTTGGTTCCACTTTTCTGGGCTCCGTTATTTACTTAACAAATAAGGAATACCTAATGTGCATATATAAAATGAAGATGTTTTAATTAGAATACAGCAGTAGACAGAGGTCAAAGATCAACATACAGCTTATGTCTCTCCTGAGTTCTGCGCCCGAACAAAAGAAAGACAGCATCTTATATACACGAGATCACACCTCAAACCCTACATCTGCAGCTAAAAAAACAAGTTATTCTAAACACAAGGTTTCTGAGAACCTGTCTCAGCGGTATGCAAATCTGCCCTTGTTTCAGAAAAAAACAGAAGCTGTCTCTCTGTGTCTCGCTATCACCCTCAGTCCCTTTTCTCACGTTTTCTCTCAGACACCGTGCTGCGGGTTTTGGCAGAGAGCTAGACACAGAGAGAGGTCTTCTTTAGAAGACCCCCAAAATCAACTTTAACCCTTCATTCCCCCCCTTTGAGACTCACCCAGAGTCTCAGACAAAAGTATATCCCTCACCCTCAGTGTCATCTTCCAGATAAGCAGGTACAATATCAAAACCTGGGTCATTCCAATCATTTACGACATAGTGACTCAAATCAACATTCTGAGTTTGCAGTACAAAGATCCTCAAATGTCTTTTTAGCCAAGCACATTATTATACAGAAGACAACAGCAAACCACAATAACCCTACTAGAAGCGGAACAAACATGGCAGACAGGAACATCATTACCTTACCCAGCAAGTTTGCAAATGCACCATTGAACCAGTTCCAATTTGGTCAAATATGGTGTTGTCAGCTTTACAGAGTACCTCCTAATTTAACCAGGTTACTAATGATGTTTGTCATATTATCAGAGGAGTCAGGGCGCAGCATGACACAGTAATCATCATTGTCTATTCCAAGGGCCCTGCAGGCCCCACCCTCTTCCGCCAACATGTAATCAAGAGCCATTTCATGTCTGGTCACTACTGCCTTCAAATTCTGCACATCTAGTGACAACTGAGTAAAACCCTGTACGGTCAAATTAGTAAGGGCCTGCATGGAGTATGTCAAATTGTTAATCCACTTACCCATTACTACAACTCCTGCACCTGGAAAGATTACTAGGGCTGCCATCTCTACCTGAGACATCTCTACCTACCATGTCCATAAGCCTCATTATTTTGAGCCTCTGCTCTTTTAGCTCTGCCATTCGATCTGAAACTAATTTGCAAAGAACTCTTCAGCAGCACAGAAGCAGGTAATATTGCTGTTGTCAGTTCAGTTTTCCCCAGATAACAACACCCTTTCCATCCCAGGGGGAGGGAAATGTAGCCCTTACCCCCACAGATCCAGAGATGATCCGGAGGTGTCCCCATGCCTTTTCCTATGTTGGACATGTTCACTCTGGTTATCAATTGTTGCCCACAAAGCACATCAAAACTACTGGAATCCGTTTTTAGGCCTGTGTAAGACAGGCAATTAGTGGGGTTTCCTACATCCACATTCCCTGAGTTGCAGATACAAGCAGGGGGAGTTATTGTGGGTTTTAATCGTGCCAACACAACATCTACTACCTGTCAGATACTCCCTCCATTGTACTTTTGGAGGTCCTATGCATTTAATCAGCTTGGAAATGTTACCTGGTTGTACGCTAGGAACCTTCTTCCACCTTGGCCATTTAGTCTCAATGGGCGCACCCTCATTAAATTATTTAGCTGCATCTGAACTATTACCTGTTGTCTTATTGGATAATCCACTTCCCCATGCTGCTTCCTTCCCCCTAGTGACCAACGTCAGAATAGTATAATTACTGTTACTTTGTTGAACCCTGGTATTGTTCCTTTGCATAAAGTGGAACAATCCACATCCAAAATCATTACTTCCAATTGGTACTGCTTGGGTTCCCCACAGAGAGGTGGTGGAGGTGGGTTTCTGGAAAATCATTACCCGTGTGCCAGATGTGTTCCCCTTCCCCTGTAATCCTATGTATGTCACTGCTTTCACCCATTTATTATTCTCCACATCCCCATTCACAAAGGAAACGAGTAGGATTTGGAGAGCAATAAATACCCTGCATGTGTGTTTCCATGGTTGCGATTTTCTTGTTTCACAACCATAGTGTGTGTGTGTATGATGGTGACATCTAATGACTCTTCAGGTTCTGTGGCTGAACCCTCTGTTGGTTCTTCTGGCCTTTGGTCTCGGCCCTCTGGCTGTGGTCTTCCCAGTTTCTCCTCTGGCCCCTCCTCATCGGTGGATCTCAGCCTCTTTTGTTGCCATGGTCACCTGGAAGGGTCCCATCCATCTTGGCTGGTTCCATTTTATTTTATGGACTCGTAGTTTCACCCAGTCTCTAACGTTTATGGGAAGCTCGTCAAAGTCTTCACCTGGGGGAACCTCGTTTGCTTTCCTAGTGTGAGAGTGGAGACAACTTTACAACAGAGCTTAGTTCCTTCATGTACTCAAGATGGTCACACTGTGTCTCAGTTATTTCTATCTGTCGGTCAGTAATAGGTCTCCCCCCTGGGGTGTTCATTGGTCATCTTGTTAACATCTCATAAGGTGTACACCCAATATCTTTGTTAAGGCTGCTGTGCATTTTCATGAGGACAAGGGGAACGCATTCCACCCAGCTCATTTTTGTGGAATGGCAGGCTTTTGCAATCCTCCCTTTGATCATTTAATTAGCCCCCTCTGTAATCCCGTTACTCCACGGGTGATAGACGGACACAAACTTCTGGTCAACACCCATCATTTTGGCCACTTGGGCAATCACATCCCCTATGAGATGGGTCCCATTGTCTGCAGACAAAACCTCAGGCACTCCGAACATGGGTATAATTTCCCTGACTAGCAATTTTGCAACTGTTCGTGCATCACAGTTGGTGGTGGGAAATGCTTCCACCCACCTGTTGAACCTGTCAATTATCACCAGGCAGTATATCTTTCTTTCTTTTCGCTCTATCATGTCTATGAAATCCATAACAAGGTGGACAAAAGGTCCTTTTGGAGTGGGGAACTTCCCTGGTTGCAGTGGAGTTCCCTTGTCTATGTTATATAACAAACATGTTGTGCAATAATAAATGAACTGTTTCACGTGCTGATTCAAATTTGGGCAAAACCATTGGGCCGAAATCTTCTCCACCATATCCCCCTTTGACGAATGGCTCACACCATGAGCCAATCAGCAAATAGTAGAGATCATGGTTGATGGTAAACAGGGCATGCCAGACAAAAGATGTAGCAATAAGCCAGACCTATTAGTAAACCTTCTTGCTCTCCAAACCCCACTAGCATATGCTGAGTCTGAGTAGACAGTAAGGGCCTTCCATTACTTAATGTCCACAATCTGTTTTCTTTCTAGACGATACTGAAAACAAAATGCACGACGAACTGGGGGCTGTGAACTGGGTACGTAGTCTACTGTGTATAATACTGAAGGCTTGATGCATGGCAAGATATAATAGTTGTGATGACTTGTTGAGTAGTTATAGATATCACTGAAAAGCCCTTTAGTAATAGTGGCTTTTGTTTGCATGGTGGTGTTGTGAAAGTGGGGTGTAATTTGACTTGATCACCCAATGAGACACTATTCCTAATATTTATTCTTCCTTTTTCTTCAAGGAAGCAGATGTTCTTCTAAGGGACACCCTAGAGGCAGCAAGGTGGTGAGAACGCCAAACATTTAAAGGCACTGTTTCCCTCCCTAGTGTAATTGAGATGGACGGGGAAGACCGCATTACAACCATTATTTATTTATAAAAATTTATTTCACCTTTATTAAAAAAAAAATGTATTTCACCTTTATTTAACCAGATAGGCCAGTTGAGAACATGTTCTCATTTACAACTGCGACCTGGCCAAGATAAAGCAAAGCAGTGCGACACAAACAACACAGAGTTACACATGGGATAAACAAACATACAGCCAATAACACAATAGAAAAGTCTATATACAATGTGTGCAAATGTAGTAAGATTAGGGAGGTAAGGCAATAAATAGGCCATAGGGGTGAAATAATTACAATTTAGCAAGTCAACAAGGGAGTGATAGTTGTACAGAAGATGAATGTGCAAGTAGAGATACTGGGGTGCAAAGGAGCAAAAAGGAGGAGTTGGCTTTGGGGATGACCAGTGAAATATACCTGCTGGAGCGCGTGCTACGGGTGGGTGCTGCTATGGTGACCAGTGATCTGAGATAAGGCGGGGCTTTACCTAGCAAAGACTTATAGATGACCTGGAGCCAGTGGGTTTGGCGACGAATATGAAGCGAGGGCCAGCCAACGAGAGCATACAGGTCGTATATATATATGGGGAAGTATATGGGGCTTTGGTGACAAAACGGGTGGCACTGTGATAGACTACATCCAATATGCTGAGTAGCGTGTTGGAGGCTATTTTGTAAATGACATCGCCGAAGTCAAGGATCGGTAGGATAGTCAGTTTTACGAGGGTATGTTTGGCAGCATGAGTGAAGGATGCTTTGTCGTGAAATAGGAAACCGATACTAGATTTAATTTTGGATTGGCGATGCTTAAATAGCTACGGTTGTATGATGGCCTGGGTGAAGAGGAAAATGTTCTCAAGGAACCCTTCATGTTCCAGTTACAGAGATTTTATGAGATGTTCTACGTGGAGGCAGTTGACAACAAGACAATTACTGTCTTTGTCTCTTTTGAGGAGCAGGAGTGAAGCCATTTTTGAAGAGTGGTCAAATCCTGTTTTTGTCTGCTGTGTTAATTGTGTTGCTTAGTAAAGATGACGTAGAAGTCACCTGAGTCTCTGATCTCTTTACTGGAGCTGGTATAACTTAATGTAAAAGCACATTCATCTTTCAGTATGTCAATATGGTATAGTCTGTCTCCATTTTCACGAGGAAAGTAAATAGCATTATAAATCAGGTCAGGTACCAACTGTGTGTGTGTTTATATGCTCAATTAAATAATATAATTACAAAGTTATAACATTTATCAACACAAGTTTAACAGTACATGACTTACATAACAAGTATGTTCACTGCGACAATATCAGTAGCTTGTCTCAAAATATAGCATGAAGCAAAAAGTGTTACACATCTGCTGGTACCACTTTGTACACTGCTCAAAAAAATAAAGGGAACACTAAAATAACACATCCTAGATCTGAATGAATGAAATATTCTTATTAAATACTTTTTTCTTTACATAGTTGAATGTGCTGACAACAAAATCACACAAAAATGATCAATGGAAATCAAATTTATCAACCCATGGAGGTCTGGATTTGGAGTCACACTCAAAATTAAAGTGGAAAACCACACTACAGGCTGATCCAACTTTGATGTAATGTCCTTAAAACAAGTCAAAATGAGGCTCAGTAGTGTGTGTAGCCTCCACGTGCCTGTATGACCTCCCTACAACGCCTGGGCATGCTCCTGATGAGGTGGCGGATGGTCTCCTGAGGGATCTCCTCCCAGACCTTGACTAAAGCATCCGCCAACTCCTGGACAGTCTGTGGTGCAACGTGGCGTTGGTGGATGGAGCGAGACATGATGTCCCAGATGTGCTCAATTGGATTCAGGTCTGGGGAACGGGCGGGCCAGTCCATAGCATCAATGCCTTCCTCTTGCAGGAACTGCTGACACACTCCAGCCACATGAGGTCTAGCATTGTCTTGCATTAGGAACCCAGGGCCAACCGCACCAGCATATGGTCTCACAAGGGGTCTGAGGATCTCATACCTAATGGCAGTCAGGCTACCTCTGGCGAGCACATGGAGGGCTGTGCGGCCCCCCACAAAGAAATGCCACCCCACACCATGACTGACCCACTGCCAAACCGGTTATGCTGGAGGATGTTGCAGTCATCAGAACGTTCTCCACGGCGTCTCCAGACTCTGTCACGTCTGACACAGGTGCTCAGTGTGAACCTGCTTTCATCTGTGAAGAGCACAGGGCGCCAGTGGCGAATTTGCCAATATTGGTGTTCTCTGGCAAATGCCAAACGTCCTGCACGGTGTTGGGCTGTAAGCACAACCCCCACCTGTGGACGTCGGGCCCTCATACCACCCTCATGGAGTCTGTTTCTGACCGTTTGAGCAGACACATGCACATTTGTGGCCTGCTGGAGGTCATTTTGCCGGGCTCTGGCAGTGCTCCTCCTGCTCCTCCTTGCACAAAGGCGGAGGTAGCGGTCCTGCTGCTGGGTTGTTGCCCTCCTACGGCCTCCTCCACGTCTCCTGATGTACTGGCCTGTCTCCTGGTAGCGCCTCCATGCGCTGGACACTACGCTGACAGACACAGCAAACCTTCTTGCCACAGCTCGCATTGATGTGCCATCCTGGATGAGCTGCACTGCCTGAGCCACTTGTGTGAGTTGTAGACTCCGTCTCATGCTACCACTAGAGTGAAAGCACCGCCAGCATTCAAAAGTGACCAAAACATCAGCCAGGAAGCATAGGAACTGAGAAGTGGTCTGTGGTCACCACCTGCAGAACCACTCCTTTATTGGGGGTGTCTTGCTAATTGCCTATAATTTCCACCTGTTGTCTATTCCATTTGCACAACAGCATGTGAAATTTATTGTCAATCAGTTTTGCTTCCTAAGTGGACAGTTTGATTTCACAGAAGTGTGATTGACTTGGAGTTACATTGTGTTGTTTAAGTGTTCCCTTTATTTTTTTGAGCAGTGTATAATATTTCTTAAGATCTCCAAAAATGAAATACGTCTGTATACAACGTGTGCCTTGCGCAAACGTGTGTGTGTTTGTACTCAGTGTGCGACTGTCAAACCTCAGAAGGGCAAAAAAAGGTGGGTGGGGTCAAACGTGGGACTCCGCCCACATTGAGCCAGGCCCCGAATTGCACACTGCAGTCAGGGGTGTTTTGGGTTCGGCAGCAGCTTGAAGGCCGTCGACTCCGAACGCCTGAGCTGGACAGGAGGGGGAGCCAAAGCGAAAGCTGGTGTGACTAATGATTAACTTTAGTGGTTTTTATGACCAAACTCAAGGTTGATTTGTCTTCTATCCAAACAAATTCCCTTTCATGATCAATGTCTTGATTGACATTGACTACTGTGTGTTTATGTTACATAGAGCTAGTTAATGCAACAACAAACAAAAAACGTAATGGAGGAGAGTAAAACAATTCATAAAATAAATACTTTAAGCGTTGACCACTGAAAAAAAAAAAGTACTACAAATTACCCCACTTGAAAGCTACTCTATCATCTGCATACGTTTTAGTAATCTTCATGAACAGGTCTACTGTCCATCTTAACATACTGAAACTGTTCATGCATTGGAAATAGAGAGAACTCACAGAACATGAAATTATTTTATTTTATGCTACTCAGTCAGAAGTGGAAAGAGTACTGAAATATCCTACTCAAGTAGAAGTTCTGTTACTTTAATTACATTTTATTCAAGTAGAAGCCAAAATGACGTTTAAAAAAAACTACTCAAGTAAAAGTCAAAAGTAGCTCAATGAAAAAGTACTCAGAGTAAAAGTAATTGAGTTACTTAAAAAAAACATTGACCTTGATAATTAAGGTTACCTGAATGTTGCTACACATGATCTTGTCCATGCATTAAATTAAAAAAGAAAGAGAGGAAATTGTTACTTGACATCTTAGACCTTCCATCAAAATACATGTTTCACATTTAAAAACCATTCTCGAAAAGCTTCACATCTATTTGGTATTTTATTAGGATCCCCATTAGCTGTTGCAAAAGCAGCAGCTACTCTTCCTGGGGTCCACACAAAACATGAAACAATACAGAATGACATAATACAGAATATCAATAGACAAGAACAGCTCATGGACAAAACTACATCAAATAAAATTTAAAGGCACAAGTAGCCTACATATCAATGCATACACACAAACTATCTAAGTCAAAATTCTGATATTGAGATGCTGTCTCAAAGCGTTGAAGAATGGGAAAGTTTCAGTATTTCATCCACACGTTATAATCAACAATTATAATGTTTTGTTATGGATATACAGCCCCTGTGCTGCATCAGGAAAGTGCTGCCTGTCTATAGTCTACAATGAATTAATGAATGAAATTACTAATATATTAATGAATAATTGAATGAATGAATTACTAATAAATGAATGAATGACTAATATTATTGACCGTTTTTTAAGGGGACGTTTGCCCATTTCACGTGGCCTTATTTTCACTGTTTCTGTGCTTGTAGTTGATCGCCCAAACTGTATTTTGTGTATTTTTTGTTTGGTCAGAGAAAATTGGTTGTCACTTTTTGAGTCATCACTTGCCATTGACTACAATGCATTAAGAAAATGTGTCTAAAGCATGTTAGAAAAAGCTCCAAAACACACAAAAAAAAATCTCGTATTACATCAGAATCACATTCTGAATGTCTCTGCATTCGATTAAAAAAATCGTGCTCAAAATAAAAATAATAAAATATATTAAAATGTTAAAACAGTTTTGGGGGATCAACTACAAGCACAGAAAGAGTGAAATTAAGGCCACGTTAAAATGAGTGAACTTCCCCTTTAACGCTATGGTCATGCAAGAGAGCTGATCAAGAGGAGTAAGGCATAAACTATTGAATTGCATTATATTTTGAGTGAAAAACACACATTTGATTTTGTTTTGGTGTTGATAAATAGCAACCAGACAGTAGGACAAGATAAACACAGTAGACGGTTCGCTTATCAGAGTGCTGTAAAATACATTACGTAGCTAAATGTCAACACGATCTGACAATGTAGGATAGGGCGTGATTTAAATCCATGCAAATGTTGACATAATCAAAAATGTTAGATCTGATAGGACAAAATACGGATTCAGAACTCATGATGTTAATTTGACCCCGCCCTCTTTGTGTGCCCTCCACCCCCTCTGCATTACGGTCTCTAGTAGCCGTTGACGGCTCTTGTAGTGACGGATTAAGCGCTCCTGTAATAATTTTCTTTTTCATTGGTTTTGTGGAAAAAGAAAAAGGAGTACAAGTAAGCCGTTTTACACACATCAATCTCCAGTATCCCCTCTCTTATTTTATAACGTTAATTAATTTCTAGTTTGAGCTAGCAAAGTGGTAATTCTGCTAGCAAGCTAGGGTAAACGTTACTTGCCAGCGACAGCGTGAGCAATAAACTAGCTAACGTTAGTTAGTAGAGGGCTACATTACATTATTCTGCGATACAACTCGAGACAAGTCGGGACAAGACCAGGTTAGTAGTTACATCTTGTATTTCCTGATGTAATATATTAGCTAGCTAGCTAACTATATTATAGTTGAAATGTAACGATGGCAACCGCAAGAGATGTGTGCTAACATTAGTTAACTAACGTTAGCATCGGCTAACAGTCACTCGCTAGCGACAATAGTGTTGGTTAGCTAGCTATTAGCTGGCTGGTTTGGTTCATAGCAGGGCGATATGTAGAGATCTATTACAGATGGCTAGGTTACTAATTTAGATATATTGGTTCTACTGTATAGTTATACAATCTTGTTGCACAACAGCCATGCCCATGTGTATCACGGCGTGGGTCATAGCTACATGCAATGTTTGCATCGTATAGTTAGCTAGCTTAATTGCTAACCGGTTTGTTATAATGCAGATGGCCTACCCGCACCGCCATTTTGTTATGTTCTCTTCATAAAATAATTTGCGAAATCGCATAGTTCCTAGAAATTGAAATGTATACAATCTATACTAAAGCATTAAAAAATGAGTTGATTGACGTGTGATTCAACGAGGAATGTAACTAAACTAATTTCACCACCACAATTTATCTGGATATGCATTACGAAACATCGCAGTCCCCCTCCCAACGTGAATATGGAGGCCGCATTAGATTGCTGTTCAGAGTTAACTATGGCTACAGTCAATGTGATGTTTATGCTAGCAACTATTTTTGGTGAAGCGGTATACTTGGACTGTTGTGCTGACCCTTGCCTTTGAGTATGCTTGTGATTCTGATGGCATGCTGTGGCTGGCCCTGAACTCCTTTATGCGTTACAAGGCCCTTCCTGGTGTATTACATTGATGGCTTGTTTATCTGCCCTGTTAATCCCTGAACAACATGTTATTTGCTTGCCATCCCACAACCTAATTTTCTAATCTCATCGTGGTATTGAGGCACACAACGTGTGCTGCTATTTGACAGTGTTTGGGACAATAGTATGACTAAATGTACATTTATCCTATTAAAGCAACCCATATCTTCACATCATACAAATGTGCATTGAACACATCCTTTATTTATCATGTTGTGTATTTAATGGTGGGTACCTGCCGGTCTCTAATAATATTGTTGCAGTCTTTTAAATGGGTCAAGTTATCTTGTCAGTTGCATCTTGTGGTGTGCAGTGCACTATTACAAGGGTTCTCAAACTTCTTGAGGCCGGGGAACCCTTCTGTGATGGCAAAGTAATAAGGGACACCTCATAATTAGAACACAACTTGAGTGAGATACAAATAACATACAAGGTGTTTTTACCATGACTTGAGATGTCTCGGGCCCTGGGAAGGAACAGTTTAATGGTCCGCCTCTTGGCATTGGAACGAGAATATTAGTTTTCAAGCTAATTTCTTGCAATTCTGCAAAAAAAATTATGGGGCAGCAAAATGTTTTGCTAATATCCTGCAGAGCGCTGAGGCGATTTTTAAACAACTAATTGACCGACTGCAGTACAATTATTTAAATTCCATTTAATTTGTTTGTTTACTGTGAGCTCAATGCACACCTCGCGCTGCAGTTTCTCGAGATAAATCAGATCATGCCGAACTGTGCAATGCAGTAAGGTGTTGTAGTTTCCAACAGGCCAATTTTCTACATAGTTTAGTGCAGAAAAACTGATGATTAACTACGATGACCATATTGCATAGTGGTGGCTACTTGTCCGGTCTGTAATGTGAATAACTGATGGTTAATAAGTGATAATCCATCATGAGACATTTATTCTGCGCTACAGCATTCAACCCACAATGCATAGTACATTTAATGTTTAATAAATATTATTGAAATCAAAAATCTTTTTATTAATAATATAACTGAAACCGAAACGACCTCAAGGCACTAATCGCTCAGAACCAATCCTGCAATTCTACACATTTTCCCAAGAGGCAGAGTGAGAACTTTGCCATATTAAAGCTTATAGTAGTCTCCAGTGTAATTCTATGAAATATGACCTATAATTAATTACAATGTGAGTGAAATAGTTTTCCCACCAAAAAATTGTAAATAAGTATGTTTAAAAGCAGCCTTTTCTGTGTTGGAATAGTGTGTGGGCATACCCCAACAACAGAATGTTGTGGGCGTTTAACGGTCAATATTCATGCGAGTAGACCGCTGATTGGTCAGCTCATCGTCCTCAGGCGGATGACATAATCCTCAAGGAAACAAGCATTTTTTTGTGTGATTTGGGTTTTTTAACATTTAAAAAAAATTGAATTTATGCATTGGCCACAGATACGATTATAAGATCAGTCAACAACTTTATTTGGGTATGAGTTAACAGAATATGAACATTTAAAAGTGAGATTTTCAATGGACAGTTACTTTCTAATTACAGAGCATTTATGTAAATACAATTTTTGGGGAATTCAAGAAATATTGAGTTGAACAATTTATAATTGGCAGAGTACTGTGCATACCAATATCACTGTCAGCCTCTCAGACCCATTTTGTGCAGGGCAAAAAAATAAATACAATGTAATATTATTACTCTAAAATGTATTACACCCCATAAACTTATTCCGCTGGCCAAAATTAATTGCATCTGTAAACATACAGTAATCAAATCAAAATCAAATGTTATTTGTCACATGTGCCAAATAAAACCGGTAGTAGACCTTACAGTGAAATGCTTACTTACAAGCCCTTAACCAACTATGCAGTTTTAAGAAAATACATAAAAAATAAAAAAATCAGAAAAAAGTAAGAGAAGAAAAACAAATGATTAAAGAGCAGCAGTGAATAACAAAAGTGGGGTTATGTACAGGGGGTACCAGTACAGAGTCATTGTGCGGGGGCACCGGTGTCGAGGTAATTGAGATAATTGTGTACATGCAGGTAGGGTTGTTAAAGTGGCTATGCATAGATTATAACAGAGTTGTAGCGGGGGGGTGGGGGGGGGGGGGGGGGGGGGGGGGGCAAATAGTCTGGGTAGCCATTTGATTAGCTGTTCAGGAATCTCATGGCTTGGGGGTAGAAGCTGTTGGCACTCCGGTACCGCTTGCCCTGCGGTAGCAGAGAGAACAGTTTATGACTAGGGTGGCTGGACCAGTCATAAGTCTGGACACCTACTCTTTCCAGGGTTTTTCTTTATTTCTATTATTTTCTACATTGTTGAATAATAGTGAAGACATTAAAACTATGAAATGACACATGGAATCATTTAGTAACCTAAGTGTTAAACAAATCAAAATATATTTTCTTTTTGAGTTTCTTCAAAGTAGCCACCCTTTCCATTGATGACGGCTTTGCACACTCTTGGCATTTTCTCAACCAGCTTCATGCGGTAGTAACCTGGAATGCATTTCAATTAACAGGGATACCTTGTTAATGTGTGAAAATACTTTCCGTAATGAGTTTTAGCCAATCAGTTGTGATAAGATGGGGGTGGTATACAGAATATAGCCCTATTTGGTAAAATACCAAGTCCATATTATGGCAAGAACAGCTCAAATAAGCAAAGAGAAATGACACTCCGTCATTACTTTTATTGGTCGACCGATTATGATTTTTCAACGCCGATACCGATTAATTGGAGGACCGAAAAAGCCGATACCGATTAATCTGCCTATTTTTTATTTATTTATTTGTAATAATGACAATTACAACAATACTGAATGAACATTTATTTTATCTTAATATAATACATCAATAAATTAAATTTAGCCTCAAATAAATAATGAAACATGTTCAATTTGGTTTAAATAATGCAAAACAAAGTGTTGGAGAAGAAAGTAAAAGTGCAATATGTGCCATGTAAGAAAGTTAACGTTCCTTGCTCAGAACATGAGAACATATGAAAGCTGGTGGTTCCTTCTAACATGAGTCTTCAATATTCCCATGTAAGAAGTTTTAGGTTGTAGTTAGTATAGGAATTATAGGACTATTTCTCTCTATACCATTTGTATTTAAGATACCTTTGACTATTGGTTGTTCTTATAGGCACTTTAGTATTGCCAGTGTAACAGTATAGCTTCCGTCTCTCTCCTCGCTCCTACCTGGGCTCGAACCAGGAACACAACGACAACAGCCACCCTCGAAGCATCGTTACCCATGCAGAGCAAGGGGAATAACTACTCCAAGTCTCAGAGCGAGTGACGTTTGAAACGCTATTATAGCGCACCCCGCTAACTAGCTAGCCATTTCACATCGGTTACACCAGCCTAATCTTGGGAGTTGATAGGCTTGAAGCACAGCGAAGAGCTTCTGGCAAAACGCAGGAAAGTGCTGTTTGAATGAATGCTTACGAGCCTGCTGCTGCCTACCACCGCTCAGTCAGACTGCTCTATCAAATCATAGACTTAGTTATAGCATAATAACACACAGAAATACGAGCCTTAGGTCATTAATATGGTCGAATCCGGAAACTATCATCTCGAAAACAAGACATTTATTATTTCGGTGAAATACAGAACCGTTCCATATTTTATCTAACGGGTGGCATCCATAAGTCTAAATATTCCTGTTACATTGCACAACCTTCAATGTTATGTCATAATTACGTAAAATTCTGGCAAATTAGGCGGCCCGAACTGTTGCATAATACACTGTCTCTGCGTGCAATGAATGCAAGAGAAGTGACACAATTTCACCTGGTTAATATTGCCTGCTAACCTGGATTTCTTTTAGCTAAATATGCAGGTTTAAAAAATATATTCTTCTGTGTATTGATTTTAAGAAAGACATTGATGTTTATGGTTAGATACACATTGGAGCAACGATACGCACCGCATCGATTATATGCAACGCAGGACACGCTAGATAAACTAGTAATATCATCAACCATGTGTAGTTAACTAGTGATTATGATTGATTAATTGTTTTTTATAAGATAATTTACAGTTAGCTAGCAACTTACCTTGGCTTCTACTGCATTCGCGTAAAAGGCAGGGTCCTCGTGGAGTGCAATGTAATCAGGTGGTTAGAGCGTTGGACTAGTTAACTGTAAAGTTGCAAGATTGAATCCCCCGAGATGACATGGTAAAAATCTGTCGTTCTGCCCCTGAGGCATTTAACCCACCGTTCCTAGGCCGTCATTGAAAATAAGAATGTGTTCTTAACTGACTTGCCTAGTTAAATAAAGATTAAATAAAGGTGTAAAATTAAAAATCGGTGTCCAAAAATACCGATTTCCGATTGTTATGGAAACTTGAAATCGGCCCTAATAATCGGCCTTTCCGATTAATCGGTCGACCTCTAATTACTTTAAGACATGAAGGTCAGTTAATCTGGAAATTTTCGAAAGTATCTTCAAGTGCAGTCGCAAAAACCATCAAGCGCTATGAAGAGACCAGTTGTCACGAGGACTGCCACTGGAAAGGAAGACCCAGAGTTACCTCTGCTGCAGAGGATAAGTTCATTAGAGTTACCAGTCTCAGAAATTGCAGCCCAAATAAATGTTTCACAGAGTTCAAGTAACAGACACATCTCAACATCAACTGTTCAGAGGAGACCGCGTGAATCAGGCCTTCACGTGAAATTACTGCAAAGACAACACTACTAAAGGACACCAATAAGAGGAAGAAACTTGCTTGGGACAAGAAACATGAGCAATGGACACTAGACCGGTGGAAATCTGTCCTTTTGGTCTAGAGTCCAAATTGGAGATGTTTGGTTCCAACCGCTGTGTCTTTGTGAGATGCATAGTAGGTGACCGGATTATCTCTGCATATGTGGTTCCCACCGTGAAGCATGGAGGAGAAGGTGTGGGGGATGCTTTGCTGGTGACACTGTCTGATTCACTTAGAATTCAAGGCACACTTAACCAGCATGGCTACCACAGCATTCTGCAGTGATATGCCATCCCATCTGGTTTGCGCTTAGTGGGACTATCATTTGTTTTTCAACAGGACATTGACCCAACACACCTCCAGGCGGTGTAAGGGCTATTTGACCAAGAAGGAGAGTGATGGAGTGCTGCATCAGATGGCCTGGCCTCCACAATCACCCGACCTCAACCCAATTGAGATGGTTTGGGATGTGTTGGACCACAGAGTATAGGAAAAGCAGCCAACAAGTGCTCTGCCTGTGTTGCAACTCCTTCAAGACTGTTGGAAAAGCATTCCAGGTGAAGCTGCTTGAGAGAATGCCAATAGTGTGAAAAGCTGTCAAGGCAAATGGTGGCTACTTTGAAGAATCTAAAATATGTTTTATTTGTTTAACACTTTTTTGGGTTACTACGTTATTCCAAATGTTTAATAGTTTTGATATCTTCACTGTTATTTTACAATGTAGAAAATAGTAAAAATAAAGAACCTTTGAATGAGTAGGTGTGTCCAAACTTTTGACTGGTACTGTACATTCATTCTAATCTTGACAAATCCATCCTAATTGTTTTGAAATCAAATCATGTATCAAGCATTCTACTTTTTGCCACAAGGACTCAAACGCACATGTGCAGTAAGGTGATGAAACCCCTACTACATCACAAACAAAAAACTTCTCCCAAATAGATGCAGATTTAGTGATACTAGCCCAGCAACATGTGACAGAGCTGACATTCTCACCATGCAGTACCAGCACAAACAGGACTGTTGTTTTGGGTGACGCACACAGAGACAGTAGGTAGGTTGGTATGTCTTTTCTGGGTCATTCTAGAAGAAAAACCCTTGAATGGGTAGGTGTGACCAAACTTTTGACTGGTACTGTATATATTTTGAGATCTGACCGCGGACCCCCTGCATTTTTTACATATGGGTGGTCCCAGGATTCGAACAAACCATCCTGGCGTTGCAAGCTCCATACTCTACCAACTGAGCTACAGAGGGCTCCAGTTGCACGTTAATTCATTTGATAATCAACTCATTGTGCAGTTTGCAATTGGCCTCCGTCTTTGTAAAATGACAAGGGGGCAACATTTTCCTCAAAACAAGATTGCGCCGCCTACAAAGACGGATATTGTTTTTGTAATATTTGATCCGTTTACAGACACAGAACAACTCTCTAGCTGTAGCCAAATCTTTATGATTTGGACCGATGTCAGCCCAGTGGATTTTATTGGTGAGCTGTAAAATGGGCTCAACCCTGGTGTTGTTGCCATGGAGGCAACCCCTCTCAAGGCAGACCTAGAAAAAGTGGAACGTAATTTATAATGCATCACCATGGCAACTATACCATGGATCGCATTATTCTCTCGGTACAGTATTTCCTGTGTTGACGTGTTCATGGCAATGTACTGTTCACGTGCTAGCTCTGCTCACACATTGGTCTCTAATGTTATTGACCTGTTCTGAGCACTGTCCTCCCCCTCTGTCTGTCCACACTACAAACTTTGTAATGCGTACACTGCTAAGCAAAGACTGGATATCGGGACTCGTTTTGTTGTTTAGAACCTGCATCAACTCAACACCACGTTTACCTTCACGTTCGGTGACGCATACATGGTGTCAAATGTCTCCATCTCTTTCTCTCTTCCAGTCTCAGGGCTCACCTTACTCAATGAGCGGACAGCGCAATGTCAGAGCGCTCTGGGCAAACTGCAAAGGGGAAGGATGGCAAATCCAAGTATGCGTCTCTCAACCTGTTTGATACCTACAAAGGAAAGAGCCTTGAAGCACAAAAGCCTGTTGGTGAGTATTCTCGTTTCCATTGTCCAGGTTGTGTGTTAGCGTGTGGAACAATGTCAGGTGTTGACGTGAGGTGTCCGGATCATTTTCTGATCCATCATAGGTGATTGGATTTGTTGATATCGATTATGATAAATGGGTCATATTATGCAATCATTTTTCAACATGAGATGTATGGGCCGACTTGACTAGAAGTGCATACACAACCCACATTTTAGCACTTAACATTTTAGCGTTTAGTTTTAAGTTTTAATGTCACTTGCACAAGTGCAGTGAAATGCATTTCTTGCCAACTCAAAACTATGGCTGTGGCGGTCAATTTCGTCAGCCTGTGATTGTCAAGCTATTAACTGCCGGTCTCACGGTAAATGGCCGTTTAATTAACCAACACATTTAGCATCCCCTGGCTTCCTTGCATTTAAACAAACTCATTATATAACCAGGAAGGGCTCATTGCGATTTGAAATGTACTTTTCAAGAGCGTCCTGGCCAATCTAGGCAGCACAAAGTCATTACACAATTACAGACAGATACAACATGAAAAATGACAAGTCACCTAGTAAAAACCATAGAAATCAATAACGAAATCATAAAAAAGCAAATTAAAAACATTGACAGGTCAAGGCCTCTGTCAAGGTCAAGACCTCTGACACGTCGTCAGACCCACTGGCTCCAGGTCATCTACAAGGCTATTGATAGGTAAAGTGCCACCTTATCTCAATTCACGATGGCTACACCCACCCGTAGCACGCGCTCCAGCAGGTGTATCTCACTGATCATCCCTAAAGCCAAAACCTCATTTGGACGCCTTTCCTTCTAGTTCTCTGCTGCCTGCTACTGGAACGAATTGCAAAAATCTCTGAAGTTGGAGACTTTTATCTCCCTCAACAACTTTAAACATCTGCTATCCGAGCAGCTAACCGATCGCTGCAGCTGTACATAGTCCATCGGTATATAGCCCACCCAATTTACCTACCTCACCCCCCATACTGCTTTTATTTATTTACTTTTCTGCTCTTTTGCACACCAGTATCTCTACTTGCACATGATCATCTGATGATTTATCACTCCAGTGTTAATCTGCTAAATTGTAATTATTCGATTTATTGCCTACCTCATGCCTTTTGCACACATTGTATATAGATTCTCTTTTTTTCTACCATGTTATTGACTTGTTTATTGTTTACTCCATGTGTAACTCTGTGTTGTTGTCTGTTCACACTGCTATGCTTTATCTTGGCCAGGTCGCAGTTGCAAATGAGAACTTGTTCTCAACTAGCCTACCTGGTTAAATAAAGGTGAAATAATTTTTTTTTTTTTTTTTTAGAATCAGCCTCAAAATCCTTCATAAATTATTTAAAAAAAACACCAATCGGGACAAGTTCTTCCAGTTTAAAAGTAATTTGTAAGGCGTTCCAAGACGATGGTGCACAGTACATAAAAGCCCTTTTACCAAATTCAGATTTGGAACAGTTAGCACAATGAAATCCTGCGAACGAAGAATACCCACCACATTTCCGAAGAATAAAAATGGTAGTAAACACACATTGGCTTTTTAATTAAAAGTATACCGGTGACAGAGATTCAAAGCAATAAATTCCAACTGTTTACAAATAGTTTCAGACTTTGCCACACTTACAAGGAATGTAGGCTTTACATATATAGCCACACCCACACCTTTTTTAAATCGATCAGTGCGATACACACTGTAACCATTTTATACAAATATCCTTATCAAGAAGAGACTTGCGGAGCCAGGTTTCAGGAAACACAATTGCCATCAGTTGATTAAGCCAAAATCCTAACCCCATCAATCTTAGACAACAGGCTCCAATTGTCAGATATACTCACCCAGCGGCAATGTTTATTTTCTCCAGAGTTCAGTAAAGTCAGTGTGCAAAGCAATACCACTAGAATTGTCATTTTCTCTGAGAGATTTAAGAAATAGAGTCCAAGGAAAGGTAAGGGGAGAGAGGGACTGGGTGTGTGTGAGTAGATTGGGGGTCGATTGAGAGAACGGTTTGGGGATTGTTGAGCTGCCGCTGACAAACAGGTGGAGAGCGAAGAGGAGCAGCTTGGACGAGACACTCAGCAGAGGGAAAGGGAGAGTTACCTAGGTAAATTTTGAGTAAAGAAGTGCAAATGGCGATTAAAAGATTATCCAAGTTGAGGGAGACCCGCTATCTTTACACCAGAAAAAAAGTAGTTTGCACTACACAACAAGGAAAGTATAGATTTGCTCCACTATAAATGAATTGTTATTAGTAGGTTAAAAACTACTAATCACAGACAAACGACTTGACATGCTGCCATCTTGGATTGAGAGACTGCATAGCCTACAAGCCACTGATGCAGACCTTTGAAACAACTATATTTAAAGTAATATAGCCTACGTCATCACAATAAATCCAATATTTATTTTAGACTGGTCTAAAGAAACATGGTATTTAGTCTATTTCAGAAGAACAGAATAGCGTACTCTGAATTGTCGTTATGTTAGGCCCTGATCTGGCTGTGGGCTACACTGGTTCATTTTGCAGACGAGATTTGCTTTGAATTCCGTGGCATTCTTTTGTAGTATGAAGAATACAACAGGGCTCTACAGCGCTACCAGTTTGGGGGCATATGCTCCTAAATATTTTGCTGTGCTACCTGGAATTATAATTTGGGAGCACAAGTGCCTCAAAAAAAAAGAAAAGAATCACCAAGGTAATAATTATTGTAATTTATTCGCTGTCCCGCATCCTCAGTAGTATTCAAACAAAGAAAGGAAAAAGTAGAGCTTCTTCAGGACCTGAGCTCCAAAGTAGCTAGGATTTATATAGACCCAGTTAAAATATATATATATTTTCTGCTGCTCATAAACCCTGTATTTTATAATTGGTGGCAGTTATTAGTATTATTATTATTAAAGGGGCAATCTGTAATTACTACATACATTTTTTTACTTAGAAATTAATGATATAAACCCACTGATTCCTGAAGAGTATTACTTATAAATGCCCCATGGACTTAGTACCCCATCAGAAGCAAATATACAAGATTGTTTTTCCAATGTTTGTAAACAAAGTAAATGTAAACAAACGCTGTATAGCCTCAAACGTGGTTAAAACTATAGTTTTCATATGTTGATGGTCAGTCCCTGCGTCCATAGCTCTATGAATTTGGTTACATTTCTCAAGCCCCATCCCTCAGCTTTTTACTGAAACTGTGGCGGCGATGATGCTTTGTTATCGTTTCAACAGCGGATTGCCCCTTTACTACCTCCGATTTTTCATTCTGGTCCTAAATGTATTTGTGTGCTCCTAGATTTTTCAGTTTAGGAGCAGATATGCTCATTGTAAAAAATGTCACAGTCGAGCTCTGTACAATTGAACATAGCTGAATAAAATAAAGGACATTTTCTCCAAAAAATTTGAGGTAGTTCACGCGTACGGCTATTCTGTGTTGAGCGGTTAACAAAGAAACAGGTCCTATGTGCTTAATTTAGTTATTTATTTCACTTTAGTTGTGATACAAACATTGGGCTATATGTTTTGATTTGTAATACATTCAAAGACTGCATGATGCGACTGAAGATTTGAAAAAAGTTCCATGAAAGGCATGAGCGCTGCTTTGTTTTTTGTGCAGGCTGTACACACTTCATCAGTCTCTCATTCACAATTTGACAAGCACTTGATAATGCATCGAATTACCCGGCGGCATCCTCTTTGTGTGGCCACAATGACCCCTAAAGAATCCATGTCTTTTGTGGCTGTTGTGCCATTGGGCTGAATATAATAATTATAATTAGAGGGCGACCGATTAATTGGCATGGCCGATTAATTGGGGCCGATTTCAAGTTTCCATAACAATCGGTAATCTGCATTTTGGACGGCGATTATGGCTGATTACATTGCAATCCACGAGGAAACTGCGTGGCCGGCTCACCACCTGTTACGCGAGTGCAGCAAGGAGCCAAGGTAAGTTGCTAGCTAGCTTTAAACTTATCTTTGTAAAAAACAATCTTAACATAATCAGTAGTTAACTACACGTGGTTGATATTACTAGGTTAACTAGCCTGTCCTGCGTTGCATATAATCAATGCGGTGCCTGTTAATTTATCATTGAATCACAGCCTATTTCGCCAAACAGGTGATGTTTTAACAAAAGCGCATTCGCGAAAAAGCACAGTCGTTGCACGAATGTACCTAACCATAAACAACAATGCCTTTCTTAAAATCAATACACAGAAGTCAATTTTTTTTAAACCTGCATATTTAGTTTTAAAAAATGTTACCAGGCAATATTAACTAGGATAATTGTCACTTCTCTTGCGTTCATTGCACGCAGAGTCAGGGTACATGCAACAGTTTGGGCCGCCTGGCTCTTTGCGAACTAATTTGCCAGCATTTTACATAATTATGACTTAACATTGAAGGTTGTGCAATGTAACAGCAATATTTAGACTTAGGGTTGCCACCCGTTTGATAAAATATGGACCGGTTCCGTATTTCACTGAAAGAATAAACTTTTTGCTTTCGAAATGTTAATTTGCGGATTGACGATATTAATGACCAAAGGCTCGTATTTCTGTTTTTATTATAATTAGGTCTATTATTTGATATTTGATAGAGCAGTCTGACTGAGCGGTGGTAGGCAGCAGCAGGCTTGTAAGCATTCATTCAAACTTTACTGCGTTTGCCAGTTTAATAATAAAGTGTCTACTAGAACATCCAATAGTCAAAGGTATATGAAATACAAATGGTATAGAGAGAAATAGTCGACGCGTCACAATTCCTATAATAACTACAACCTTAAACTTCTTAACTGGGAATATTGAAGAACTGGGAATATTGAACCACCAGCTTTCATATGTTCTGAGCAAGGAACTTAAACTACACGCACCAATCCCTTTAGCAGGATCGATTTGACAACATCCAGTGAAATTGTAGCGCGCCAAATTCAAACTACAGGAATATATTTCCTTGAATGTTGAATATTGATACGTGTAATACATCAAAATAAAGCTTAACTTCTTGTTAATCCAGCCGCTGTGTCAGATTTCAAAAAGCCTTTACGGCGAAAGCATACCTTGCGATTATCTGAACATTTTCCAGCCAAGTAGAGGAGTAACAAAAGTCAGAAATAGCGATCAAATTAATCAATTAGCTTTGATCTTCATATGGTTGCACTCACAAGACTCCATGTTACACAATAAATGTTCGTTTTGTTCGATAAAGTCCCTCTTTATGTCCAAAAACCTCCATTTTGTTCAGTAATTTGGTTATTGCTGCCAAGGGTTCACATACTTTTCCCACCCTGCACTGTGAATGTTTACACTGTGTTTTCAACAAAGACATGGAAACATATCATTTAGAGTGTGTTATTAGTTTAAGCAGACTGTCTATGATTAGGATCAGATCAAATGTTATGACCGATTTTTGCACAAATCCAGGTAATTCGAAAGGGTTCACACTACTTTATATGTACAGAGGTAAAGTGACTAGGCAACAGAAAATAAGAACGATTAATAGCAGCTTGTATGTGTGTAGAGTCCGTATTAATGTAGGTGCATATTATGTGTGACTGAGCAGATGACGGAGTGAGTGTACATCCTTCATGAGAACTGGAGTTACACATGTAAATCCTGTCTTGGATTTGGCTCCGTTTCATATAAAATGCCTATGTAGTTTTTTCCCCCCCATTGATCGCGTAAACTCTGTTATAGTAAATATGCTTTGCTTGGGCTTACTCCAGGGCTATTCAACTGGTGGCCCGCGGGCCAGATCCGGACCGTTTATTAATTTACACCGGCCCTTTGATCAATTTTGAACACTACTGTCTTACTGTGTAAGTGAAAGGGCGAACTCCAATACATGGTGACAAGCCATATTAGCTAGTACCTAGACAAGTGTCTGTATAATAATGTTATAATGATGAACGGAGTAAAGTACTGAGAGATCCTTGATGAAAACCTGCTCAGGACTTCAGACTGGGGCAAAGGTTCACCTTCCAACAGTACAACGTCCCTAAGCACACAGCCAAGACAATGTAGGAGTGGCTTCTTGACAAATTCAATTATTAGTGGGTCTCATGGTTGTGGAAGGCTTATCTTTATTTATTTAACTGGGCAAGTTAAAGGCTTATATTTAGCTGGGTATAATTTCACAAGCCCTGCATTCGTTATATTTTTGCCTACTATTTGAAATGCAGTAATAGTTGACCCTTTACATTCTACAATGAAGCTTATTTAGATTTTTTTTGTATTTAAAAAAATAAATAAATCAAGATATGCTTTTTAGGCCTAATCACCCAGCCCTATTCTCTGCGGTTCTTGCGGAGTCTTTATCGAACGCCTACATCTTGTCGGCGATAACCACTGTTGTTTTCATGACCTCATCTCCCTTCCCATTTGGTTCTCAGTGGTCTTTCTGCTAATGACCTCGTCTCCTCTCTCTCTCCCGCCCCCCCGTCAGTTCCCCCCCGCCATGGCCTGCAGTCTCTTGGTAAAGTTGCCTCCGCGCGGCGCATGCCACCCCCTGCCAGCCTGCCCAGTCTGAAGGCGGAGAACAAAGGCAACGACCCCAACGTCTCGCTAGTTCCCAAAGACGGCACAGGATGGGCAAGCAAGCTGGAACCAGCAGACCCAAAGAGGTGAGGAGGAGTCCCCCCCTGGCACACTCCCCATGAGGCGCTCTATAGATTTCACTATACTAAATTATTCTCAGTCGCACTCTATTCACTGAGCTTTCCTATTTAACGTGGTTGGGTATTATTGCCTCTTGTTTAAAGTCTACATCTGCCCAGAACTTGAATTGAATCGATTTATCATCCATATTGATGATTTATCTGAATTAGCAGGATTGTGTCCATCTTCATCTGCAGAATAAATATATTCTAATGGTGATATGAATATACAGATGCGATGTTATCTCAAGAAACGCCAGCAATACCGTCGTGGGTCATCGGTAATAGGCCGCTACTAACTCGGTAATTGGCACAGTTGTCTGACTGGCGTGTCTGACACTTACCCATCTGGCATTTCTCTCTCTCCTTCTCTCAGTACCGATGTATTGTCAGCACCGCAGCTGGAGTTGCCGCAGCCTGTGGTTTCACAGACGCCTGTACCGACCCGCCCGAGAACCCCGCCAGCTCCAGAGGTACACACCAATTCAATATCGATGTGAACTGCAACACAAAATGGTTCCATGCCGCCATGGTCCTTAATTGTTGTGCTGTTGTGTGTGTCTCAGGCTCCACCTCCGGTTCCCGCCCCGGTTTCAGCCCAGGCCGCAGGGGCAAGGTCCTGGGCTCAGGCCAGTGTTACACATGGAGCACAAGGAGATGGTGAGTATCATACTTTACGTCTGTCACGTCTCAGCGGACTTGACTGCATCATCAATGGCTTCCTAACTAACTCACGTCTGGATATTTAACTGTGAGTAACCCCTCCTCTCTCGCACCATACAGGTGGAAAGGGATCAAACCAACCGTCGCCATTCTCTCGCGAGGAATTTCCCACCCTGCAGGCGGCTGGCGACCAGGACAAAGCTGGCAGAGAACAGGGCACTGCAGATCAGTGGTATGGGCCCGGACCAAGCCTCCGCCCTCCGAGTGAGTAACGCTCATCTCTGTATAGGTTATTATAGACCACACAGTGAAGAGGGCTACCAACAGTACAGAAGAAGCAGTGGTCAGAGCAAGTGCATCTTTTTAAATTTCTTTGTATTTAAAAAAATCCAACTACGTTGGAAAATTCCGGTAACTGCCCTAAAATTCCCACATTTTCCAGAAACCCCAATTGGTGATATGCAGGTTGATTCTAAGATTCCTCTAACTGAAAGAAAGACACATTTTTGGGAACAGTTTTGTAACTAGGACATCGGTTATGGCAAGATTTCATTGCATGTCCAGTATTTGTTCCTGAATACAAAATGCTGGTATAAGTGGCTTTTATTCCCTCGTGTTTTTTTTTAACCTCTTTTCCTTGTTTTTCCCTCTCTCCCCAGACATGACGAGTTGGCGGGACGGTGGGGGCCACGCCCTGGCGCCCACCGGGGAGGGGGTCGCAGAGGGTGGCCCAGGCGGGGCACTGGTCATAGAGGGGGCTGCCGTTGGTGGCCAGGCAGGCCCACCTCTCCACCAGCAGCAGAACCCACAGTCCCATGGGCTGCCTAGGAACCCCCCTGCCAGCAGCCCCGTGCTGCCCCAGCCCCCCGTGGGCCCTGGCTTCCCACAGTACAGAGGGATCATGCCTCCATTCGTAAGTCTACTCCTTGTGTAATCTCCGCATGTGTGCTCACAATAGATGTAGCTTTCAGAAAGTATTCACACCCCTTGACTTTTTCCATATTTTGTTATTAGAGCTTGAATTTCAAATGGATTACATTTAGATTTTGTGTCACTGACCTACACACAATACCCCATAATGTCAACGTGGATTTTCATATATTTTTTATGTTAACGAATTAATAAAAAATGAAAAGCAGAAATGTCTTGAGTCATTAAGTATTCAACCCATTTAAGGCAAACCTCAAGTTCAGGAGTAAAATGTTGCTTAATAAGTCACATAATAAGAGCGCATGGGATTCACTCTGTTTGCAATAATAGTGTTTAACATGATTTTGTAATGACTACCTCATCTCTGTACCCTACACATACAATTATCTGAAAGGTCCCCCAGTTGAGCAGTTAATTTTAAACACAGATTCAACCACAAAGACCAGGAGGTTTTCCAATGCCTCGCAAAGAAAGACACCTATTAGTAGATGGGCAAAAAAAAATAAAAAAATACATTGAATATCCCTTTGAGCATGGTGAAGTTATTAATTACACTTTAGATGGTGTATCAATATACCCAGTCACTACAAAAATACAGGCGTCCTGCCTAACTCAGTTGCCGGAGAGGAAGGAAATTAACTATGTCTTGAATACAACATCACTAAATACCACTCATCATATTTACAAGCATGGCGGTGGCTGCATCATGTTATAGGTATGCTTGTCATCGGCAAGGAGTAGGGATTTTTTTGGGGGGGGGGGGTAAAAAGAAACTGAATAGAGCTAAACAAGAGCACAATCCTAAAGGAAAACCTGGTTGTCTGCTTTCCAACAGACACTGGGAGACAAATTCATCTTTCATCTGGACAATGGCCTAAAGCACAAGGCCAAATATGCACGGTTTCTTACCAAGACGACCGTGAATGTTCCTGAGGGCCTAGTTACAGTTTTGACTTAAATCTACATGCAATATATGGCAAGACTTTAAAATAGCTGCCTAGCAAAGATGAACAACCAACTTCACAGAGCACGAATAATCTTTTTAGGAATAATGTGCAGATATTGTACAATCCAGGTGTGCCAAGCACGTAAAGACTTACCCAGAATACTCACAGCTGTAAACGTTGCCAATGGTGACTCTTAACATGTTATGACTCCGGGGTAGGAATACTTATGTAAAATGAGATAATTCTGTATTTCATTTTCAATACATTTGCAAAAATGTCAAATTCTCTCACTGTATATGGTATTGTGTGTTGAGTGAGAAGGGGAAAACACACATTTTATCAAATTTTTTTTATTCAGACTATAAGACAACAAAATGTGGAATAATTCAAGGGGTATGAATATTTTGAGGGCACTGTGTTATCTCAGTAGCTAGCTTTTCATCCATTTGTAAAAGATTTTCAAGCAAAAACGCCTGTTCTTAATATTCACACAAAATATATGCACACTTTACCGGCAGCTGTGTTTCCATCAAAATGGCTTGTTGCGAATATAAAGCGTGTGATGATTTTAAAAGCACTTTGTCGTATAACATGTTGTGTACCAAATAAAAAAAATGAAGTTCTATGTGTTTCCATCCTGTTTTTTTTTTGCTCTGTTGGTTTTGGAACAAAGTCTTGACAATACTGTCATATTAATTAGGTGTTTCTGTACATCAGTGGGTGTCTCGTTAGCGAAGTTTCCCATTGTATATTAAGGTGTTAGAACATCACACTGTTACAGGTACACACAGATGGGCTCTCAGCCTGTTAGCCACCAGTGTAGCAGCAGTCTATTGTCAATCTCTGCTTTTTTTGCACCACTGCTTTTGTGTAACTCTCTTAAGCGGGATCGCTCTCTCTCTGTCTCGCAGATGTACCCTCCCTACCTGCCCTTCCCGCCTCCCTACGGCCCCCAGGGGCCCTATGGGTACCCTCCGCCTGGTGAGGCACCTCCCAGGTTTCGCCAGCAGGGTCAGGACGGTCGCGGGCGTCCCCGTGGCGGGGGAGGAGAGATGGTGAAGCGACCCTCCATCCTGAAACAGGATGACCTGAAGGAGCTAGACGAACTGGACCACCAGGATGGAGACGAGGGCTGGGCAGGTGAGAGAGAGGGGGGGAGATGTCAGGACTCATGAACACTTATATTTATTGATTATACTGCTCCGGGAGCAGTGGCAAGTTTAAAGATCATCACATGAAGAATGCGGGTACACTGTTCAATTGATATGAGAACATTCCGTAAACAAGATAGGACAATTATGACTGGATAGCACTTTATGAAAGCATTATGTTTGAAAATTACACATTGTGACACAGCTTTTTATTTCTCCACCGTAATCGCAAAGAATATTATTTTTTTCTGTTTGGCAAAAGCAGCCAATTGAGCATGACCCCCACCCACCCACCACAAGGAAGCCAGCCCCAAGGGTTGCTATTCCGCTTTTCATTCTTTTTCAACCCGAGTTTATGCTAATATAGCGGGAGTTTGCTAATACATGGGGAAACAAAGTGGGCATCACATTTGACTGCATCTCACGGATCCAGTAGTGCTGTGAGTAGGGGAAGGGAGACATCAGGTTTATCCAAGTGGGAATACATCTGATACCCACTGTGGGTGTCATTGTACGCTGATGATTCATGTTTTGTTTTAAATCCGCAATCTGGATCCCTGCTCAGCCTCTTAGAGAATCTAGATAATTCTTCTATCCTGTCTGGATTACAACAGAACTATGATAAGTACCATATTACGTATTGGATCGCAAAAAAAATACAACTTTTACATTACTGTGTAGTTTACCAATAAAATGATCAGACGGTGAGGTTGACATACTCGGTATTCATATCCCGAAAGCAAGTAATGATCTCACTACAATACTTTTTTATAGAAAGTTGGCAAGATGGGAAGGACAATACCTGTCTATTTGTGGAAAAAATCACCCTGATCCACTCGTAACTGGTCATGTCCCAGTTTAAATATAAACGCAACATGCAACTATTTCAAAGTTCATATAAGAAAATCAGTCAATTGAAATAAATGAATTAGGCCCTACTCTATGGATTCAACATGACTGGGAATACAGATATGCATCTGTTGCTTGCAGATGCCTTAAAAAAAGGTAGGGGTATGGATCAGAAAACCAGTCAGTATCTGGTGTGACCACCATGTACCTCATGCAGCGAGACACATCTCCTTCACATAGAGTTGATCAGGCTGTTGATTGTGGCCTGTGGAATGTTGTCCCACTCCTCTTCAATGGCTGTGCGAAGTTGCTGGATATTGGCACGAACTGGAACACACTGTCATGCATGTCGATTAAGAGCATCCCAAACATGCTCAATGGGTGACATGTCTGGTGAGTATGCAGGCCATGGAAGAACTGGGACATTTTCAGCTTCCAGGAATTGTGTACAGATCCTTGTGACATGGGGCCATGCATTATCTTGCTGAAACATGAGGTGATGGTGGCGGATTATTGTTACGACAATAGGCCTCCATGATCTTGTCACGGTATCTATGTACATTCCAATTGCCATCGATAAATTGAATTCGTGTTCGTTGTCTAGCTTATGCCTGCCCATACCGCAAGGTGCACCTGATTTAGTGATCATGCTGTTTAATCAGCTTTTTGATATGCCATCTTGGCAAGGAGTAATTATCACTAACAGGGATTTTTTTTTTTAAATTGGGCACAACATTGAGAGAAGCTTTTTGTGTGTGTGGAAAGTTTCTATCATATTTTATTTCAGTAAATGAAACATGGGACCAACAATTTACATGTTGCGTTTATATTTTTGTTCAGTGTACCTATGGCCCTGCCCACACATAACAGCCTGTTTTTAAAATTATATGAGCAAAAAAATATTCCACTTTATTTGGAACGGCAAGCCAGATAAAATGTTCCTATTTATATAATGAATAAGAATTTGGATGGCAAAAATGATTAAATATTAAAGCATTGGTGGACCTCACTAAAGCAGGGCTCATCAACTAGTTATAGCCACGGGACTATTTTTTTCTTGAGCGGATGGTTGGAGGGGCCGGAACCTAATTACAAATCATTTGTAGACTGCAAGTTGACCTCAAGAAGCCCAAACGGATATGTTTGACTAAAAATAGAAATATGGTTGCTATTTCACTTTAATCCCCCAGAAAAGACAGAACACATACACTAATTGATTTAAAAAAACATATTTTTAAAAACGGTATCTTTGTAAATTGTATAACTCCACCAGTCCTATGTCACACATGCAGTTAACAAAACATATATGGACATGTCTGCTCTATCCAAAATTACAACCAACTGATTGCAGTATTACCACAAAAATGGGGGCAAGGAACTTTTCTGTCAGCCCTGCATTAATAAAAAAAATTGTGATAAAGAATACCATTTTAATTAAAGGACTAACATTTTTACAGGTTGCAAAGTGATTTAAGATGTACCGATTCCATGGTTTATGAAGTGATACATGATTCAATTTAAATTGGCCAACATTCTATTGGTAGAATTGAATCTATATGTGGGACAAAACCATCCCTGCTCTGCAGATTTTCCTGCAAAGAGATGGAATCATTAGATCACTTGTTTTGGTACTGCCTTTATGTAGCTTGTTTTTGGTCACAGGTTCAGCAATTGCTGAAGAATTGCAACATTTACCTGGATTTAACTTTGCAAATTGCACTGCTAGGGATTTGAAAAGTAATAGTCAATCGATCAATAATATAATTATTCTGTAGAAGCTATGAGAATAAAGGTTTAGATCTTTTGTGAAACAGCCGTTTAAAATTATCTGGCAATTAGAAATCAAAACGAAATGGTTTTCAGAGAGAGATGGGAGGGGTTGAGGGTAGGGCTGGGCGATATGACAAATCTCATATCCCGATATATCACTATATATCACCTTTTCAATTAATAGTTTATATAAAATGACCACATGTAAAGGCCTATTTCGTATTGTATTTTGAATTATACTCAACAAATAAAGGTACTTACTCATATTTGATTTCTCCTTTAATTGAGAACTTTTGTGCAAATGTTCAATGTATAAAATCTACAAAGGTAAATAGAAAACACTTCAACTATAGTTGCAATCAAAATAATATGGTCTAAAATATCCAAACCAAACATATAATACTATTTAATAGTAGAACTGTTCGAATTGTAGCAGCAAACCAATTAATACAGCTTTAAAAAAAATATTGGTTTATAAAATACCAAATGTAAACATGGTACACTAAAGTTTAAACTATAGCAGCAAAATAAGGCTCACAAATAAATATAACGAGTAAACAAAACACTCATTCAAGCTTGAATTAACGTTACAGCATTATATGAAAACAACCAAAGTGCTGCAAACAACTTTTTGGTGTCTCATCCGTACTGTTTCACGTGATTCTTGTGTAGTTGGTAAGAGGTTAGTGGTGTTTGAGACTGTTAGCGCGACCGGCCTGCGGCATATTTTGTAGAGGGTGGTTTTCTGGTCCGTGCCAGACTTCATACCCAAACTATGTCCATGCGACCGAAGTAGCCCCTCCATTAGGTACGAGCTCCGTGTCTCCGTGCTCTGTGTCACGTTCACTCTCTTCCATGTTTGTTTGTGTCGCAAATTTCATTCCACTGCACGTGTGGAAGACCGCAAAGTGTTCAATTGATGGAAAAATATTGCCGTAAAGTGTGATTTGCGACAACGAAATAAACGTTAGAGCATAATATGAAACAATAGACGTTTTTCTATCGTCACACGATATATATCGCCCAGCCCTAGTTAAGGGTAGCTGAAGGGTGGGGGAAAAAACAAAATAATAAAATAACGAATGTAAAATATACTGTGTACATAAAATGTATATAGTATGCATAAGCCTAAGTATTGTCCGTTAGTTTACTCCAATTAGGGGAGGGGTGGTCGTATTAGGGGAAATTAATAAATATGTGGGGGATTGGAAATTATGCAGAAAATTACATTGATATAAGCCACAATTTATCTGCAATATTAAAGCTGATCTACCCCCTAAAAATAGTTGAGGATGTCAGCGGTACAAATGCTTCTACTCTGAACCGTTTGGTCTGTCAAACAGGGGCACATGAGGAAATCGACTACTCAGCCAAGTTAAAGTTCAGCGACGATGAAGGAGAAGAAGATGAGGAGAGGAACGAGAGACCCGAGAGGAGGGAAAGAAGCGAGAGCAAGAACGGCCCACGGTATGTCCCACAGTAGCTGCCCAACATAACAGAACGACATGGTGTGGGAAATACAGTTTGACCGTTTCAAACTTTTTGTACTGTTCTCTGCTCGCAATCCTCCTTTGTGCCATCTAGACCGAGACACCCACATAAATGGTTTCTGAATTAATAAATGACTGAGACAGAAAATAACGAATTTGTGAAATTAGTTGTTGCATGTGGGATTGCTTTTGACGTGACACACGTGTCTCTCATTTCCTTCCCCAGGGAGAAACAGAGGTCTCAAGAAGGTCCCCTTCAGGTGGTCCAGCGCTCCCGAGCCTCTGACAGCGGAGGGGACAGGGACACCAGCTGCACCCCTCCCTCCAATGCCGACCACGACTGCTCCCCACCCCCCTCAAGCAAACCAGGATGGGCTGAGGAGGGGTGCAACAGCGGCTGGGGGGGCCAAATTTCCCCCGCCACCTACCAGGTACGGCTAGTCTAGTAGACGTTCAGAGGCAGCTCAGGGATAATATGCAAGTGAACAATGACCATTTTATAGTAAAAAGCAGGATTGCTTTGGGAACGTGGATATTAGCGTAATGGCTAACTGTAACCTGTGACTGCCTGTACACTACAGGAGCGTAGGCCTGGACTGGGTGGCCCCCGGGAGCAGCCCTCCCCCCCACCTGGGCCTCTCCTCCACCAGGGACAGGGGCCTTACTCCTACTACCGACAGGTATCTGCCTACCTGGGGAGAGAGAGGGCCTCGTATATACACTGAGTATACAAAACATTAAGAACACCTGCTCTTTCCATGAGACCGACAGGTGAATCCAGGTGAAAGCTATGATCGTTTATTGATGTCTCTTGTTAAATCCACTTCAGTCTGTGTAGATGAAAGGGAGGCGACGAGTTAAACAATGATTTTTTAAGCCTTGAGACATGGATTGTGTATGTGTGTGCCATTCTGTGTGAATGGGAAAAACATATTTAAGTGCCTTTGAGCGGGGTATGGTAGTAGTTGCCAGGCACACCGGTTTGTGTCAAGGACTGCAACGCTGCTGGGTTTTTCACGCTCAACAGTTTCCCATGTTTATCAAGAATGGTCCACCTCCTAAAGGACATCTGGCCAACTTGACACAAGCATCGGCGTCAACATGGGCCAGCATCCCTGTGGAAGGCTTTCAATACCTTATAGAGTCCATGCACCAACGAATTGAGTGTTCTGAGGGCCAAGGGGGGCAACTCAATATTAGGAAGGTGTTCCTAATGTTTTGTATACTCAGTATATATCCGCACAGCATTTTCACACACTTTTTTGCGGATCAGTTATTAATTTGAGTTATTCATGCCATCTTAGGGAAGTTTTATTTTCATAATGCAGCCAAGATTGTGGTCGTGTGTGTGTCCTCATTCCATTTTCTCCTCTCCCAGGGCCGCAACTCTCCTAATCAGTCCGGCCTGGTGGTTGCCCCCGGAACTGTCTCTGCCTCCCTGGCCCCCGGGAAGCCCGCCCCCTCCCCGCAGCTCCAACAGCAGCAGGCTACTTCCCCCGTCCCCGGGGGACCCACACCTCCGCCTCAGACAGCTAGTCTGCTAGCCCCGCCCCCTGGCGAAGACGAGGACGAGACGTGGCGCCAGCGCAGGAAACAGTCCTCCTCAGAGATCTCAGCCGCCGTTGAACGTGCCCGCCGGCGCCGCGAGGAGGAGGAGCGAAGGATGGAGGAAGAGCGGCGCGCGGCTTGTGCTGAGAAGCTGAAGAGGCTGGATGAGAAGGCCCAGCAGCAGGGTGGTGGTGGGAGCAGCGGAGGCTCCAAGCCCCCCAGTCTGGACGGCAACTCCGCCACGGCCGGAAGCCCCAGCCCTTCCCTATCGGCCTCGGCCTCCTCCCCTAACATCAGCCAGCCCCCTTCCCCCTGCGTGGACCATGACGAGCCCCCCCTGGCTGTCCTGGCTGCCCAGGCTTTGACCAGGGACCTAGTGCCAGGGCCCAGTCCCACCGACAGACAGAGGGCCAATAGCAACAGCAGCTATGACTCCATTACTGGTGAGTTTTGACTAGGGCTGTGACGGTCATTAAATTTTGTCAGCCTGTGATTGCCATGCAAATAACCGCGGTAATTGACCCTTGATTAACTTAAACATGTTTAGCATCTCCTGGCTTCCATGCATAGCCTACAAGCCAATGATACGGAGCTTTTGGAACATCTACATTTTAAAGTCTAATAAATTCATTTAATATAGCCTACACCATCACAATAAATCCATTATTTATTTTAGGCAGGTCTAAAGAAACATGATAAGAAAAAAAATCTAGCCTATTTCAGAAGAACTTAATAGCATATTCTGAGTTGTTCTTATGTTAGGCCCTGATCTACACTAGTTCATTTATTAGACAAGATTTGCTTATAATTCCTGTGGTATTATTTTATAGTAAGAAAAATACAATTGAACAATGCTGAATAAAATAGAACGGATATTTTTACCAAATGATTTCCGAAGAAGTGCGCACATGCGGGTATTCTGTGTTGAGCGGTTAACATAGAAACAGGACCTCCTATATGCTTAATTTAGAGTTATTTATGCAACTTCAATTGTGATTCAAACTTTACACTACATTTTATAATTTTTTTTTTTTACATACGTACTAAGGCTACATGATGCGACTAATGATGATTTGAAAAAAGTCTCATGAAATACATGAGCTGTGCTCTGTTTCTTGCATAGGCTGCATACACTTCATCAGTCTCTCATTCACAATCTGGTCTTCACGTAGATATCTTAATCGAAAATGACTCAGGTAAAAGTGAGTCGCATAGTAAAATACCACTTGAGTAAAAGTCTTTGGTTTTAAATATTTAAATATCAAAGTATTTGGTTTTAAATATTTAAATATCAAAGTAAATGTAATTACAAAAATCTGCTTAAGTATCAAAAGGAAAAGTATGAATAATTTATAATTCCTGATATTAAGCAAACCAGACAACATTATTTTCTTGTTTTATTTATTTACCGATAGCCAGGAGCACACTCCAGCACTCAGACATCATTACAAATTAAGCATGTGTGTTTAGTGAGTCTGCCAGATCAGAGGCAGTAGGGATGACCAGGGATGTTCTCTTGATAAGTGCGTGAATGGACCATTTTCTTGTCCTGCTAAGCATTCAAAATGCTTTTGGGTGTCAGGGAACATGTATGGAATAAAGTACATTTTCTTTAGGACCGTGGTGAAGTTAAAGTTAAATAGTAATGCACAGATAACCCAAAAAAACGACTTAAGTAGTACTTCAAAGTAATTTTACTTGAGCACTTTACACCACTGACAGAAATAAATCAATTCATTCAAAATTGGCTACTAATGATTTGGCCACAGAGGATCATTAGCTTCTTCTTCAAAAATCATTTGTGGATTGTTTTAGATCTCATTGCCTACAGTCAGAAGGAAAGGTAGCGCGGCAAATGCCAAGTACATGATTGTTGAGTTGCGACTGCCATCGAAAGTAGAGGCCCAGCCAGGCATGTCGCAATGTTTCAAAGTACAATGGCAGAAATCATAGGTTGGAAAGCAAATGGTTATTGATGTAATCTGTCTTTTAGTTATCAAAATGATCAACTTAATTGAGAGAACAATAGTATTGCCTGTCTTATTGGCACCAGCCTATGGACAACGTCATTTTTATTGATCTGTTTGTAAGTGTAAGCAGATTAGGCTACACTGTAATTTGTCATGTTAAAAAATATTATGCTAATGTATCCATTCATATAAAGTGTAGTAGAATAGCATTACATGTGTTTATAAAAGGCCAAAAAATGTTAGTGCAAAGAGAGAAGAAATCTGATATCGCCTATTAGCCTAGGCCTACTCTAAGCTACACGCGCTCAGCCATGCATTTGAACGTCTTTTTTTGCGAACAGTGATCAAATTTTTTGTTTTGTTTTGTTGCCTAAATTGTGACTGTCCAATCTACTCATCACATTCCGAATAGTAGGCTGTCTTCAATAAATCTACAGATGCATGGAATGCTTTATTATAAAGGTGCATTTTTATGGTGGAAATTTGCTTCCCCTTGAATCTCACGCTGCCGGCTTCACCGGTTGTAAAGCAGATTAATGTGCTTAGTTTTAAGAGTTGAGCAATAAATATAGCAGCACCAGAAAGCTGGGATCTTCTTTTAAATAGTGGCCAGCCAGAACTTTTTTTTTTTTCATACACGATTGCGCAATGACTGGGCCTATAAGAACACATGTGTCACTAGGTTATGTGCTCTCCAACTGTGTTTCAGGGGGCCTAGGCCTATAGGCTGTGTTTAGTGTTATTTGGGCATTATAGTCGTGATACAAACCTTATCAAAACATATAGGCCTACGGTCTAGGCTACCTGATGCATGTGACTATGATATGAACAAGTCATGCTCTGTTTCTTGGCTTAGACTGCACACGGTTGGCATCATTCACAAGTCACCCATCGGACTATTCTAAATGTAATCTTGTCTTTACATATACTAAATAATATACATGTAGTAGGCCTAGCCTATAGAAAGCTGATGGTATCCTCTTTTAAATAGATGTCATCAAGACTTTTCTCATGCAATTGCCATAGAAATGTTGCGCAACATGGGCTTATGGGCTTAAGTTTATTTTTCACGTGCGCCGAATACAACAGTGAAATGCTCACTTCTAGGCCCTAACCAACAGTGCAATTTTTAAGTAAAAAAATAGGTATTAGGTGAGCAATAAGTAAAGAAATAAAAACAACAGTAAAAAGACAGTGAAAAATAACAGTAGCGAGGCTATATACAGGCACCGGTTAGTCGGGCTAATTGAGGTAGTATGTACATGTAGGTATGGTTAAAGTGATTATGAATATATGATAAACAGAGAGTAGCAGTAGTGTAAAAGAGGGGGTGGCGGGTGGCGGGACAGAATGCAGATAGTCCGGGTAGCCAATGTGCGGGGGCACCGGTTAGTCGGGCTAATTGAGGTAATATGTGCATGAATGTATAGTGACTATGCATATATGATAAACAGAGAATATCGGCAGCGTAAAAGAGGGGGGCGGGACACAATACAAATAGTCCGGGTAGCCATTTGATTACATGTTCAGGAGTCTTATGGCTTGGGGGTTAAAACTGCTGGTCCTGGACTTGGCGCTCCGGTACAGTTTGCCATGCGGTAGTAGAGAGAACAGTCTGTGGCTGGGGTCTTAGACAATTTTTAGGTCCTTCCTCTGACACCTCCTGGTATAGAGGTCCTGAATGGCAGGCAGCTTAGCCCCAGTGATGTGCTGGGCCGTACGCACTACCCTTTGTCATGCCTTGCTGTCGGAGGCCGAGCAGTTGCCATACCAGGCAGTGATGCAACCAGTCCAGATGCTCTCGATGTTGCAGCTGTAGAACCTTTTGAGGATCTGGGGACCCATGCCAAATCTTTTTAGTTTCCTGAGGGGGGAATAGGCTTTGTCGTGCCATCTTCAATGCTGTCTTGGTGTTTGTTGGTGATGTGGGGACACCAAGGAACTTGAAGGTCTCAACCTGCTCCACTACAGCCCCGTCGATGAGAATGGGGGCGTGCTCGGTCCTCCTTTTCCTGTAGTCCACAATCATCTCCTTTGTCTTGATTATGTTGAGGGATAGGTTGTTATTCTGGCACCACCCGGCCGGGTCTCTGACCTCCCTACAGGCTGTCTCGTCGTTGTCGGTGATCAGGCCTACCACTGTTGTGTCGTCTGCAAACTTAATGATGGTGTTTGAGTCGTGCCTGGCCACGCAGTCGTGGGTGAACAGAGAGTACAGGAAGGGACTGAGCACGCAGCCATGAGGGGCTCCAGTGTTGAGGATCAGTGTGGCGTATGTATTGCTACCTACCCTCACCACCTGGGGGCGGCCCGTCAGGAAGTCCAGGATCCAGTTGAAGAGGGAGGTGTTTAGTCCCAGGATCCTTACCTTAGTGATGAGCTTTGAGGGTACTATGGTGTTGAACACTGAGCTGTAGTCAATGAATAGCATTCTCACGTAAGTGTTCTATTTTTCCAGGTGGGAAAGTGAAGTGTGAAGTGCAATAGAGATCGCATCATCTGTGGATCTGTTTGGGCGGTATGCAAATTGAAGTGGGTCTAGGGTTTCTGGGATAATGGTGTCAATGTGAGCCATTACCGGCCTTTCAAAGCACTTCATGGCTATGGATGTGAGTGCTACGGGTCTGTAGTCATTTAGGCAGGTTACCTTAGTGTTCTAGGGCACAGTTACTATGGTGGTCTGCTTGAAACATATTGGTATTACAGACTCAATCATGGACATGTTGAAAACGTCAGTGAAGACACCTGCCAGTTGGTCAGCACATGCCCAGAGCACATGTTCTGGTAATCCGTCTGGCCCCGCGGCCTTGTGAATGTTGACCTGTTTAAAGATCTTACTCACATTGGCTACGGAGAGCGTGATCACACAGTCGTCCGGAACAGCTGATGCACTCATGCACGCCTCAGTGTTGCTTGCCTCGAAGCGAGCATAGAAGTGATTTAGCTTGTCTGGTAGGCTCGTTTCAATAGGAAGCCACGAGGCTGTTCTTCCCTTTGTAGTCTGTAATAGTTTGCAAGCCCTGCCACATAAGACAAGCGTCATAGCCGGTGTAGTACAATTCAATCTTAGTCCTGTATTGACGCTTTGCCTGTTTGATGGTTCGTTGGAGGGCATAGCAGGATTTCTTATAATCTTCCGGGTTAAAGTCCCGAACCTTGTACTCCTCAATGCCTTCGGAAGAATCCCGGAACATGTTCCAGTCTGTGATGGCAAAACAGTCCTGTAGTTTAGCATCTGCTTCATCTGACCACTTTTTTTATAGACCGAGTCACTGGTGCTTCCTGGTTTAATATTTGCTTGTACGCAGGAATCAGGAGGATAGGATTGTGGTCAGATTTACCAAATGGAGGGCGAGGGAGAGCTTTGTATGCGTCTCTGTGTGTGGAGTACAGGTGATCTAGAATTTGTTTTCCCTCTGGTTGAGCATTTAGCATGTTGATAGAAATAAGGTTAAACTGATTTAAGTTTCCCTGCATTAAAGTCCCTTGCCACTAGGAGCGCCGCCTCTGGGTGAGCGGTTTCCTGTTTGCTTATTTCCTTATACAGCTGACTGAATGCCAGCATCTGTCTGTGGTGGTAAATAAACAGCCACGAAAGGCATAGCATAGCTGAAAACTCTCTAGGCAAGTAGTGTGGCCTGCAATTTATCACAACATACTCTACTTCAGGCAAGCAAAATCTAGAGACTTCCTTCGATTTCGTGTACCAGATGTTATTTACAAATATGCACAGACCGCCCCCCCCCCCCCCCCCCCCCCTCGTCTTACTGGAGTGTGCTGTTCTATCTAGCTGGTGCAGCATATCCATGTCATCATTCAGACACGATTCCGTGAAACATAAGATGTTACATTTTTTGATGTCCCGTTGGTAGGATATTCGTGATCGTACCTCGTCTAATTTATTGTCCAATGATTGTACGTTGGCAATTAATAATGACAGTAAAGGCAGCTTTCCCACTCGCCTTCTCCGGATCCTTACGAGGCACCCCGCTCTGTGTCCTCTGTACCTGCGTCTCTTTCTCTTGCCAATAACGGGGATGTCGGCCTTGTCGGGTGTCTGAAGTACAGCCTGTGCGTCCTGCTTGCTGAAGAAAAAATCTTTGTCTAATCCGAGGTGGGTGATCGCTGTCCTGATATCCAGAAGCTTTTTTTGCCGTAAGATACGGTGGCAGAAACATTATGTACAAATTTACGCAAATAACGCAAAGGGAACAAAGCATAATAGCACAATTGGTTATACGCCCGTAAAACTGCTGCCATTTCTTCCGGCGCCATCATGAAGTGTTTGATTTTATTTTCAAATGCATTTGCATTGATGTCAGTGTGACTAGAGGGACAATAGAGCGCTGAGTACCAGGCCATTAGCGACGGGTGGTTTGCAAATTTGGTAGGCTACTAATGACTATCAGCGACATCAGAGGGCAGTTTTGGAGAAGCCTATTTACTGTGACTAAATGGTCACGTGGAATATGACTGTGGTCATGACTCGTGACTGCCGGTGTGGTTGTGATACGGTCACCGTAACAGCCGTAGTTTTGACTCGGCAATCTGGTGTTGTCTACATAGTTCAACTTGCTTAGCCATTTGATGTGGATATCTCTAAAGAAAAGTCTGTTTGGGCCATAGACAAAAGGCTAATATGGATTTCGCCAAACAGTTGTGTATCTTTGAATTTGTTGATTTATCAACATCTTAAATTCATAATAGTACCTCTGTTGACCTTCCTTCAAATTTGATAGCATGTTACTTGTGCTCGTTCACATCTGCTTACCTCTTCCAACAACCAGTGGTATATCATTGCTGTATTCTCTCCCCTTCCTCCATCCAGATGCCCAGGTGTATCCCCAGCCCCCCACTCCCCAGCTGCAGCAGCCCCCTCTGGAGGTCCTGGTGCCTGGGGAAGGGAAGGAGGAGATCCTGGGTAGTGCTCACGTCCGCAGCGGAGGAGGTGGTGGTGGAGGAGTGGTAGACCCAATTAAGGTAGAGGGCATGGGAGGAGGAGCAGGTCGCCAAGCCAGTGCCCTCCCCGGACAGGGCTTTTCCAAGTACCAGAAGTCCCTGCCTCCCCGCTTTCAGAGGCAGCAACAGGTCAGTCTAATAACCTATTGAAGTCATTACCAAATGTACATGTATGGGTAATGATCTTAAGGACTACATTTGGTTCGCTATGCTGCTCCACAGATTGCAGCTCGACTGAAATACATATTTAATTGGTCACTGGAAAAGGGTCAATTTCCAAATGTATGGAAGCATGCTAAGATGTGTCCAATCCCGAAAGACAACGAACCCTTTACGCCTGCCAATAGTCGACCAATCAGTCTACTTACTCCCTTCACTCAGTAAGATATTAGAGGGTATTGTGAGTAAACATATATGGGAGTACATGGGAAATTATTTCTAGATTTCAGTGCAGCAAAATTACTAAATGTTTTATTTACTTTTGTAAATATGCTTTTTCTTTACATGTCAATATGTCAGTGTATTATGTCTGTTTTGTAAATTGTATTTTAAAGTTTAAGGACTCATCGAAGATGAGGACTTATTTGGACTAAGAAATCCTAATAAAATCAAATCTGTTAAATCTGATGTGACGTAGACAAGAGCCGAGACATACACGTGGGGGATGAAGCCCAGTCAAATCGACGTATTTGGGGTATATATTGTCCCTTTCACATCCCAAATTGAAGTTCCATTCTACAAAGCAAGCAAACCGTTTCATTCACTGTCCCAGAAAAGAACCCCTGATCAATACAAACCAAATCAATGTGGGACCAGAGTAGTAGTTCTGTCCTTGACGCTGCATTTCAGATTGGCTTAACATTCCCAACGTGCCAATTTGAGGAATTTACCACTACCTTTTTGTGGCTCCATTTTATGACTGCAGTTCCAATAAAACAAACGCTATAAATGATCTGTGTTCGAATTCAGTCTGAGTAGGAGTGCTGATATAACACCTTTGTTTGTTTTTTCCTTTATAATTATAATGAATAGCAATATACAGTGCATTCGGAAAGTATTCAGACCCCTTGACTTTTTCCACGTTTTGTTACGTTGAATCCATTTTAGAATAAGGCTGTAATAGTTTTTCCCCCCCATCATCAATCTACACACACTACCTCATAATGACAAACCAAAACATTATTTTTGTGTGATTTTATAAAAAATATATAAAACATGACATTTACATAAGTATTCAGACTCAGTACTTTGAGGTACCTTTGGCAGCGATTACAGCCTCGAGTCTTTTTGGGAATGACGCTACAAGCTTGGCACACCTGCATTTGGGGAGTTTCTCCCATTCTCTGGAGATCCTCTCAAGCTCTGTCAGATTGGATGTGGAGCGTCGCTGCACAGCTATTTTCACGTCTCTCCAGAGATGTTCGATTGGGTTCAATTCTGTGCTCTGGCTGGGCCACTCAAGGACATTGAGACTTTTCCTGAAGCCTCTCCTGCTTTCTCTTGGCTGTGTACTTAGGGTCGTTGTCCTGTTGGAAGGTGAACCTTCACTCCATTCTGAGGTCCTTAGTGCTCTGGAGCAGGTTTTCATCAAGGATCTCTCTGTACTTTGCTCCGTTCATCTTTGTCTCGATCCTGACTGGTCTCCCAGTCCCAGCCGCAGAAAAACATCCCCACAGCATGATGCTGCCACCACCATGCTTCACCGTATGGATGGTATTGGCCAGGTGATGAGCGGTGCCTTGTTTCCTCCAGACGTGACAATTGGCATTCAGGCCAAAGCGTTAAATCTTGGTTTCATCCGACCAGAGAAATATTGTTTTTCATGGTCAGTCCTTTAGATGCCTTTTGGCAAACTCTAAGCGGGCTGTCATGTTCTTCTTACTGAGGAGTGGCTTCTGTCTGGCATCTCTACTATGAATACCTGATTGGTGGAGTGCTGCAGAGATGGTTGTTCTTCTGGAAGGTTATCTAGTCTCCACAGAGAAACTCAAGACCTCTGTCAGAGTGACCAAGGCCCTTCTCCCCCGATTGCTCAGTTTGGCCGGGTGGCCAAATCTAGTTAGTCTTGGTGGTTCCAAACTTCTTCCATTTAAGAATGATGGAGTTCACTGTGTTCTTGGGGACCTTCAATGCTGCAGACATTGTTTTGTTCCATTCCCCAGATCTGTGCCTCGACACAATCCTTTCTCGGAGCTCTACGGACAATTCCTTCGACCTCATGGCTTGGTTTTTGCTCTGACTTGCACTGCCAACTGTGGGACTTTATATAGACAGGTGTGTGCCTTTCCAAATCATGTCCAATCAATTTAATTTACCACAGGTGGACTCCAATCAAGTTGTAGAAACAGCTCAAGGATGATCAATGGAAACAGGGTGCACCTGAGCTCAATTTCGAGTCTCATAGCAAAGGGTCTGAATACTTATGTATATGTGATATTTCAGTTATTTTTTGTAATTTTATTAATATTTTTATTTAAAAAAATGTTTTGCCGTTTTTTTCTCCCCAATTTCATGATATCCAATTGGTAGTTAGTCTTGTCCCATCGCTGCAACTCCCGTACGGACTCGAAGCTTGAGAGCCATGCGTCCTCCTAAACACGACCCCGCCAAGCCTCACAGCTTCTTGACACAATGCTCGCTTAACCCGGAAGCCAGCCGCACCAGTTTGTCAGAGGAAACATTGTACACTTGGCTACGGTGTCATTGTGCATGCGCTCGGCCCGCCACAAGTGTCGCTAGAGCGCGATGGAATAAGGACATCCCGGCCAGCCAAACGCTCCCCTAATCCGGACGACGCTGGGCCAATTGTGTGCCGCTTCATGGGTCTCCTGGTCGCGGCTGGCTGCGACACAGCCCGTTATCGAACCAAGATCTGTAGTGACGCTGCTAGCACTGTGATGCAGTGCCTTATACCGCTGCGCCACTCGGGAGGCCCTGCTCTTTGTAGGGTCTGCTCTTTGTCATTTATTGGAGTTGAGACATAAGATTACGTTTTCCTCTATTACAGTAACATTTCTCCATGTGTTTCAGTGTACATAGAGTATAACCGATTATGTTGGACCAAACCGCACATGCAAAATAGTGAGTTGAAACTACTTGTTGTCAGAGAGGAACAAGTGATCTTTCATCATTGTTGTTGCGAGTGGCAGGGGCTTGGTGTATGTGTTTGAGTGGGAAGGTGCACTCAGCACAAAAGAAGCGAAGGAGACCAGACCAAAAAGATAAGATAAGAACAAGCGGACATAAACGCTCATAAAATTGGAAAAACTAAATAATTTGATTCTCCCGATGCATGCATTTGGAATTTTTTGCGCAAAAAAATACATTCTAATTAATCTAATTAACTTGATATATCTCCCAGCCCTACCCGCGTGACTAAGCTGCTTTGGATAAAGGGTCTCCTAAATGGCTTATTTATTTATTATTATAATATCTCGACCACTTGGTGTCTTCAGGAGCAGCTGATGAAGCAGCAGCAGCAGTGGCAGCAGCAGCACAGCCAAGCAGCCCAACAGAGTCAGCAGCAGCTCCCGCCTCAGCAGTCACCTCAGCAGCAAGGCCCAGGTGCCACCCCTCAGACCCAGGGTCCCAAGCAGCAGCAGTCTGGGCCCCTGCAGTATCCTCCGCAGGGCTCCATGGGCCGCGGCCCCCTGCCCATGAACTTTGACCCCCGCTGGATGATGATGCCCTACATGGACCCCCGGATGATGCAGGGGGGCATGCAGGGTCGCCCTCCAGGGCCCATGGACTACTATCCGCCCAACATGCAACACGCAGGTAGTGTGGTTAAGGAGTAGGCATATTGTCATAGAGCTGAATCTGAATTTGCATGGAACTTAGTTTTGTGAAGAAACAAAACATTGTAAATCCTCTTGTGGTCAATGGCAGATTTGTGCAAACCAGAATTAAATGTAGGATTTAGCCCGTAGAGATTATGGTAATGCAATAAAGTTAAAATGCTATAAGAAATAGCACCAGGTTGTCGGCCAAAATGTGAATAATTGTGTGACTTTTCTAACGTGACACATCTCTGTTGCAGGGATGATGGGACGAGAGCGCTCCGATTCGGGGGGCTCTGGGTCGGAGAACTTCGACAGGCAGCAGCACCCGGGACACCCCCACCGGGGGACGCCCCCTATGGACCCCAAACTGGCCTGGGGGCCGGAGGTGTTCCCTGCGGTCAGCGAAGGCAGGGGACTGAGTTCCCCTCTGAGACAGAAGCAGGCTCTGGAAGAGGACAATGTCAGTGGCAATGGGACTAGGTAAGACGGGGAGGGGGTCAAATGTCAATCATTTAAAGGGATACTACTAATCTACTTCCCCAAAGTCAGATTTACGTGTGGAAACCATTTCTTTGCCTACTTTTTATAGGAAGTTGCTAGCTAGCTCTAGCGCAATTGCGAACTAGCGTTAGACTTCCAGTCATTGTGCTAACGCTTGTTAGCATTGGCTTGCGAAACTACCTCTAAATTAATACTGGACAGAGAAATAAAAAAATGTATCCACGAGTTCATCTGACTCTAGGGAAGTAGATAAAGATAAAGTTGCCCAAATCCTGAAGTATCCCTTTAATTGTCAGATCATACAATACTGATTGAATAGGAAAATATGTATTAGTTGAAATCACATTAGATTATAAATATTTGAATTGAGTCAGTGTTGTAAGTACAGGATGCGGTTTCCATAAGTGTCTTTTATCAAATCTCTGGTCTTTATTTTAGGAGTGACACCCCTCCAGTCCGTGGTTTGCGAGAGGGAGGGCTAGGCCCCATCCAGCAGCCAAACTCTGGCTCGGGCTCCTCCAACCAGACCCCACCACCTGTGGGCACTCAGGTGGGGGGCCAGGGAGGAGGCAGTCACCACCACCAGTCCTACATGGGAGGCCGGGGCAACTACAGCAACTTCCCCGACCAGGGCTCCCGCATGGCCCCCCACCAGCAGCAGCAGCAACAGAGGGGGAGTGGTGGAGGCTTCGGCCACCAGGATGAGGGCCAGAGCCACAAGGGCGGCCAGCAACAGGGCCAGATCTGGGGGGCCCCCCGCCCCCAGTACGACCGCAACGGGCGCACTGACCTCTCCCCCCTGGAGAATAACAACTCCCACCACCCTCAACACCATGGTCATCAACAACATCAAGCCCCCTCCCACTTCCATCTCCACAAGCCCGAGAATGGCCGCGGCGAGAGAGGAGGCGAAGCCCCGAAGAAGGGTGACCCCCCGCCCTTGCTCCAACAGCCGTCCCTCTCCTCCTGCTCATCCTCCTCTTCCTCATCCAGGGAGGACGGCAGTGGAAAGGCGGTCCTGCATCACCTCCCACCTCAGCGCGAGGCCGACACAGGAACCGGGCAGAGACATGAAGCAGGAAGCAGCAGAGAAATGAAGCAGGAGAAGATGGGCCCTGGCCACAGCCACTCTCAGTCCTCTGTGACATCTCAGCAGTCCCAGCAGCAGAGGCAGGGCCAGGAGCAGCACCACCACCGTGACCCCAAGCCCAACCAGAGGGAGCGAGGCGGGAGGGAACACAAGACTGAGACCCAGTGGGGGCCAAGGCCTGGCAGCAGCAACATAGGGGTCCCCTCCTCACACAACAGGAGAGCAATGGGTGGAAACTCCCGCGGAGGAGAGGATTCATCCAATCACCCAACAGCGTCTGACCACAACAAACCCGCCGGTGGCCAATCGGGAGGCGGCAACACCAACAAGAGGGCGGGGCCTATCAAGAGGCCTGTGCTGAAGAGAGATGGAGGGGAGGGCGAGGGAGGAGAAAAGACCAGCGGCGGCTTCGGAAAAGACAAAGACGAAAGACAAGATGGAGGCCATTCATCAGTCAAGCAGGAAGGATCATCCGGCCCACAGAGCTTCGCTGCAGTGTCTGGTAAAGAAGAGCCGGCTCAGACCGGTCCTAAACCCAGAAACGGAGGGAAAGATCGAGCAGCAAACGAACGAGGAGGAGTGGGTAAGGGGCCCAAAAATGGGGTCAACCCCACCCCCTCATCAGGGTACTCCGGCCACCCCTCTAACAGGCGGGACAGAGAGCGTTCCTTCGAGAGGGGCGGTGGTGCGTCCTACCACAGCGTCTCAGCCCGTGGCAGCAGAGTCGGGCGAGGTGGCGAGTTCTACGGGCGCGGCCGGGGTTACCGAGGCACCTACACGGGCATGGCCGGGGGTGGCAGCGTTAGCCGTGGCAGGGCAGCGGGCAGCAGGAGCAGCCGAGACTACCGATCCGGCGGAGGCTACGACGAGGCATCGGGGGGAAGGCGCGGCCGAGGGGGGTCGCAGGCCAACCCGGGGCGCGCCCGTAATCAGAGCGAGACCCGCAGCGAGGGTTCTGAATACGAGGAGGTCCCAAAGAGGAGGAGGCAGAGGGGGTCTGAGACGGGCAGCGAGAGTGCCGCCAGCGACCTAGCCCAGTCGGACAAAGAAGACCGCAAGTCCAGCACCAAGAACGGCAGCGGCACAGATAACGTTACCGGTAGCGGCTCCACCCCACCCAGGGGCTCCCATGCCCGGGTGTTCACCCCCAGAGGTGTGCCTTCCAGGAGGGGCAGGGGGGGAGGTGGCGGGGGAGGAGGTGGTGGGGGAGGAGGTATCTATAAAAGTGGTGGTGGTGGAGGAGGAGGAATGGCTGGAGGTCACAGGTCAGGATCTCGGGCCGACCCTCACGGCTGGGCCTCCAAGTCCTCAGCCTCGGTCCGCAAGCATCAGGCCCCAATGCAGTCGGCCGCACCCAAAGACACGGGTCGCGGAACCAGTGGGGAGAAGAAGGAGAAGGCAGCGGATGGAAGCCAAGCTCAGAATCAGGGAGGAGCAACCCCTTTGCAGTCTATACCTGCTGCACCTACTCCAGCCCCACAGGGCTCCACAGAGAACGGAGGAGTTGGAATCCAGCAATCCATGGCTAACCCCACTACCAACTCCAGCGGGCCCCTTCCACTCCCTCTCTCTGGGCCGGATGGGCGTGGCTTCCCTCGCGTCCCGCGTGATGGCTTTGAGCGCCCTCCGAGACGCCGTCGCCATGGCCGCTCCCAGCATCAACAGGATAAGCCACCGCGCTTCCGGCGGCTGAAGGAGCGAGAGAACGCCGCTCGCATCAACGGAGGAGTCGGGGTCATCGGAGGAGGACGACCCTCCTCGCCCGGACAGAGTTATGTTCAGGATGTCACTGACGGCACTCCCAATGCGGCGCCCACAACCGGCGATGCCCCCAATGCTAACACCAATGCTACCACGGCTACCAACAACAGCAACAACAGTACCGGTGGCCATCTTGGAAGTGCTAACACAAACAGCCACCACCACTACAACCAGGGCATCTCCGGCCAGGCCCACTCTCAGCATCACCACAACCCAGCAGGGGGTGCCAAATCCCCCGACTTCTCCAACCAGAACTCCGATCAGGCCAATGAGGAGTGGGAGACCGCCTCCGAGAGCAGTGACTTCACAGAGTTCCGGGAGAGGGAGGGAGGAGGAGGGAAGTCCTATTCCTCCCATCACCATCATCACCCACCCGGAAGAGGAGGTGGTGGTGGCGGGGGAGGAGGAGGAGTCGGAGAGCGAGAGATGACGGCGAAAGAGCAGGCGGCAAACAAGAGAAGCTTCTCCAGCCAGCGTCCCGGGATGGAGCGACAGAACAGGAGGGTCAACGCTGGAGGAAGAGAGGGAAGAGAAGGAAGAGGCCCACGGGGCCCGCCCAGTGGTAGTGGAGGCGGAGCCGGAAATGGAGGGGGCCAACGTGGCGAGCGCCGTGGAAACTGGCCTTCCCCCAAAAACAGGAAGTGAAGTGGAAGATCTGGAAACATTTCAAATGCATCCACCCCGCCCCACTGTTATTTATCCCTTTGTCTGTCGTTCCTTCAGCCTCTCTGTTCTCGTCCCTTAACATATTAGCACATTATTGTTCAATACATAGTTATGGAGACAATGTACACACTCACGTTAGGCTTCTTTCGCTCTTCATCCATCTACTATCTACCATCCGTTATTGTAAAGTGTCACTCTGCTCCCCCCTTTTCAGTTGTACTCACCACCACCCTTCAGAATTCCACCCCGTTTTAGGATCAGCAGACACACTTGTTCGTTTTGAACACACACCTTTTGACGGGAAAACATTTTTTTTTTAAACAACACACGTGTTTGCATTTACAAGCACAATATGACATATAACAGACATACACAATCACGCGCAGTAGTTTGTGTGTATGCAATATGATATGTTAAACATGTTGGATAAATTGGCTAACCAGGAGAAGGCAGATTTGTATATTTATGTACTTGTGTATATTTCTACCACGCTTTGGGCTGGGGTGGTATTCTGTAGGGCAGTTATCTGCATTATATTTTCCCACGTGGGGTGGGGGGGGTGCAGGTTCTTATTTTAACGAGAACAATTGTACCATAGATTTATACAAAATAATTATCTTTGTGTTTTGTTTCCCCTCTTTGCCTCTTGTCCGTTTTGTTTCAGCCCCCCCACCCCCACCCCTCCCCCCTTAAAAAGTTAGGGGTGTGTATTTTTATCCTGCAAAGCAGGTCTTTAAAATAACTTTTTATACAATTCCCCCCACCTCCCTCTGGGTTTTTGATCTCCCGACGAACAAGTACATCTCTTTAATTACTGTGACAGCCACAACAGGCCAGTTGAAGTACTACTGCTCACCCATCCACACTCTCCTGACATTGATTGTTGTCTCTGATATCAATGTCTTTGCTGCTTGTTCAGAACTAGACGGTGTGATTTTGTTCCTGTTGACCTGCTCTTATTACTTTCTGTTGCTCTTTTGTTCCTGTTAGATATAAGGTTCTCTCAACGTAGCATTCTCTTCTCACAAGCTGCAGACGTTCTATACCAGGGGTCTCGAACATTATTCCTGGAGAGCTACCCTCCTGTAGTTTTTCGCTCCAAGCCCAGTTGTAACTAACCTGGTTCAGTTTATCAACTAGCTAATTCTGAGAAACGTGTGTGTGTGTTAGATTAGGGTTGGTGTGAAATTCTACAGGACAGTAGTGCTCCAGGAACAGGGTTGGGAGAGCCCTCTTATATACACTGCAAAAAAGGACGTTTTGCTGAAGAAAGAGTCTCTCCTGTTCATCAAGTTTGTTTACCCTAAGAACACTGAATTAATAGCTTGAATGCTTTATATAAAAAATAAAACAAATACATTTTCTGTGGAGGCAATTTCTTTTCTCAAGATACTTTCACATGAAACTTCTGGTCAGGGAAACATTTGTTCAATGAAAATGCAAGTCAGGTTGCGAGAAAGACATATAAAGTTATATGCTCTTATTTTAAGATACCGTTTTACTATTTTCTTTTCGATTTTTTTTTTCTTCAATTGATAAATGAGTCCACTCCTATAGTATAAAGAACTGGTTGGTGTATTTTTATTGAACAGATTTGTTACATTATGCAGTAGGTGTCGTACTCTGGTTCCAGAGTGCTAAGTTTGGCCATCAGAGTATTGTACTACTATATTCATGCTGTCCTACTCAATGTAGGAAGGCGCTCTACTCAAATACAACTGCACTGTGCTGTAGAAGAGACAGACCCCTGTAACAAAAGTCGGGCTGGCAAGAGCTCCATATTGAGGAAGTATTTTCAAAGTGTACATTATTTCAAGACAACCTTTCCAAAACCTCGGTGGCAACTATATAGCTCAATTGAACTGAATCTTGGACTATGGTGGAAAAGGGCCAGGGTGATGTGTTGTCACACCACTGATTTCCCAAGTGTCCAAATACATTTGCAAGGTATAATACTATTCTCTAAGAGTGTTACAGGGAATACATGGGTTTAGAACTTTTGATGTAGACTGACAGATTCACAAAATGGCTTACAGCTTGTTTTGAAAATTTGATGGGGGCGGGGTGCAGCATCCAAGTTAAAAATTGATAAAATTATAACTTTTTATTTTATTTATCTGCATACATTTTTCACTGCTTGTAAGTTGGGGTTTGTTTGTTTACTGACAGCCACCATTTTAAGATTAGCTTTGGGATGTTTTGAGTAGGGCATTTGAGTGCATTTGTGTGTGCATGCATTTTCTGGTGTCTATATAATAACTTTTTGGGGGGGAGGTCATGTGGATGGCAAACACTTTTGCCTTGTTTGCCCACACTTAGTTTTAAGAACTATATTAAGACAATTCTACAGTTCTTTCTTATACATTTTATGTATATACATTGAAGTATATGTTTATCCAAATTAAGTACATAATCAGTTACTTGGGTATAATGCCATTTTTGACATACACCAAGGCAGGTAAAAAATGAAGTGGGTACATTTTATTTTCCACTGACTTCTACTAAGCATTACCACATCCATGGGTGCAGCTTGCCTTGCCTGTGGGAGAAAAAAAAACATTGGTAGCCATACACTTAACACAGGCTTATGAGCCCTGCATCCTTCCTTAACTCTTACTATTGATGTGCTCATATTGTATGTATCCATGTTTTAAAGAAAACAATAGTGTATTCTTGAAAACCTCAAAGATTGTACTATATTTACAGCATTACCAAGGTACCTGGAGTGGTTAAAGCTGTTCTATAATTTATGGTTTATTAATGGAACCGTAACATACCAATATATATACATGTGTATATATCAACGTTTTTGTCTACCCCAACTTACATTCCCACAAACAAATGTTGCCATTTTTTAAGTTCAAGGGAGCAATGTACAAGCAGAGAAGTGTCTTATTATAATAAAATTACAGAGAATAAACTTTTGTTTTAATGGAAAATCTGGTTTTGTCTGAGTTTATTATGAATTGCTGCCATGTGAAGAAGTTGACACAAATTAAATCTATATTAATTTCAGCACCTGGGCAATGGTAGGTGGTTCTCTGCACTGATATGCATGTACAGTACCAGTCAAATGTTTGGACACACACTACTCTTTCAAGGGTTTTTCTTTATATTGACTATTTTCAACATTGTAGAATAATAGTGAAGATGTCAAAACTATGAAATTGAGATGGTTTGGGATTAGTTGGACCGCAGAGTGAAGGAAAAGCAGCCAACAAAGCATATGTGGGTACTCCTTTTAAGACGGTTGGAAAAGCATTCCAGGTGAAGCTGGTTGAGAGAATGCCAAGCGTGTGCAAAGTTGTCATCAAGGCAAAGGATGGTTGCTTTGAAGACATGATTCCATATGTGTTATTTCATAGTTTTGATGTCCACTATTATTCTACAATGTAGAAAATAGTAACAATAAAGAAAAACCCTTGAATGAGTAGGTGTGTCCAAACTTGATTGGTACTGTACATCATGGTCTTGCAGATTGATGATTGGTGTATGGAGGATAGGACATTCCAATTTATTTGATTGGGAAATACTGCTCAGTTATGGAAGGGTGCTTGCTGGATAGAGCGCTTAGTTGTTAACGAAGAGTTTGGAGGATCGAGGCCTTCCCACCTAGAAAGTCTTTAGCCTAATTAAAGTGTCTGGGTTGCATTGAGATGATGTGGGATAGAAGTCTTAACAAGGGCTGGGAGATTTTCACTCCCGTTTAGAGCTTTGAAGGTTATTGGTCTTAGTGTTATCCTAAATCCTTGACTGGGTACTGCAAGCCATATAAAACCAAAGCCTCCCCTACAGAACTTGGCCACCTTTGTTACAGCATGATTCACGAAGGACCCAAAAATATGAGGAAAGGTATTCTTCCAGTGTCCGCAGAAGGCATATAAATCTGTAAAAAGTCATTACAAGCAGATGAGGAATTTGTTATTCTTATCTCTTAATTTTTTTGGAGGTATTTTTTTCAAACTGCATTGTTGGTTAAGGGCTTGTAATTAAGTTGTATTCGGAGCATGTGACAAATACATTTGATATTCAAATCAAATCGTATCTATCCGCTGTGGACTGCCCTCACTGGTGGTTTACCAGAGAAGAAGATTCTGTTCTCATCCTACATTTTATACTGGACAATATATTAAAATCATAACGCAATAAAACCTCTGTTTTTCGGCCTTTCTCTTAATATTGTTGTTGAAGGACTTCAAAACTACAGTACCCATAGTCTCTGAATTTGTACGTCATCAATTTGCCTACAACGAAAACACCTACTGCAGCGGTTTACTGGGAGGTGGTGTCCATTTTATTTACAACACTAAATATTACGTTTCTTATATTTTACTTGCGTTAAACCCATTAAAGAGGGGGTAAGTTACCACAATTACTACATGTATTAATGTGAGATATGCTATAGCTAAGAGGACTTGCGACTGAAAACTGATCAAATTTATTGCGGCCCAGTTTGGACGATGCGCCATATTGAATTTCCACCTGGCTTTAACGTTAGCTGCTAGCTAAGGATGTAACTTAGCTAGCTATCATTTTCAGCTGGTCATTTAGCAAACTTGGGAACGCTACTAATTATGATTGTTGATGTAACATAGGTATTTTCATGGGTAATATCCTTATTTCGTACACTTCCAATGTCAACTAACGTTAACTACACATTTGCGCGGTAACGGTAGCTAACTAGGTAAACCTACAGTTAACGTTTTCTAGTTACCTAGCTAATTGCTCTTATGGTCTTGATATAATTATGTTTGGATTTTTTATTGTAGCTCGCCACCTATGATATTTTTGTGTTGCTGAACTATCAACCGCCGTTTTCACATGACTGAATGGCTCTGTTGTTGAATGTCTTTACCCTTTAGTCTCCCGAGATGAGCAGTTCAGAGGAAGTGTCATGGATCTCCTGGTTCTGTGGACTGAGGGGAAACGAGTTCTTCTGTGAGGTCAGTATCTAACAGCACCCAGGACAATATAGCCAAACTCATAGACCAAAAAGTGAATGTAAGCTAAGACAGGGGTGGCCAATCCTTTATCCTGGATGTGCAGGTTTTTGCTTCAGCCCTACACACCTGAATCAGCTAACCACGGTATTGATAGGCAGGTAGTGAGTTGAGTAGTGCTCAAGTAAAATCCTGTTATTCACAGCCACCCCTCACTACACAAACTCACTTTCATGCATGAATAGGTCTGGCATTTGTCGCTAACTTCTGTCACCGCTTCTGTCCTCTCCTCCATTGGCAGGTGGATGAGGACTACATCCAGGACAAGTTCAACCTGACTGGGCTCAATGAGCAGGTTCCCCACTATCGCCAGGCCCTGGACATGATCCTGGACCTAGAACCAGGTCAGCCCAACTCCAGAACCATCTCTACTGCACTCGGAAGTACAGAACATCCCACACAATTTAGATCAGAATACAAATATTATTGTTGCATCAGCTCAGTGTTAAAGTTATGTACGCACACTAAATTGCCTCAGTGGTCACTAACCCTGATCCTGAGTTATAGTGTGTGGCAGGTGTTTGTTCTAGCCCGGCACTAAAACACCCAATTCAATATTTTTGGGTTGCTGTATTAGATGCCGATATCTTTAGCATGTGTAAAGACGTCACAGTTATGTACACAATTATGCTTTTGTGAGTAATCTTTAAATCAGAACATATGAGTGGCCTCTTCCCCTCTCTTATAAGCTCTTCCCTCCTATGTTCCACAGATGAGGAGCTGGAGGACAACCCCAACCAGAGTGACCTCATAGAGCAGGCAGCGGAGATGCTTTACGGGCTGATCCACGCCCGATACATCCTCACCAACAGGGGCATCGCTCAGATGGTACAGCGACTACCTTTCTCTGTTTCTAATGTTTGTTGAGAGGCTGCATATCACATGTATGCAGCATTTCTCCTGAAATGTTTTTCACGTTGATCTCTATCTCTCTTTCTCAGTTGGAGAAGTATCAACAGGGGGACTTTGGCTACTGCCCCCGCGTCTATTGTGAGAACCAGCCCATGCTGCCCATTGGTGAGTGTGTGTCTGTCTTGTTTCAACCATTACCACCCACGCCTAGTGTGGGGACAAGTAATTGACCGTATAAGACTTAAGGGTTGTTTTGATTAATCTCAAAGAGCAACATTTGTATCTTGGCTTTGAATATTCGTGTGCCAAAGACCGAAACAATTCTGGGTATCCAGCCACATTACTTTCCGAACGCAAACTATGCTACGCAGATCCTCCGTGTACTGTATCGTTGAATCCTCTGTGTAATATTTGAATGTATTACGATCCGTGTCAAATCTAATCTTGTTTCCAAAAGACACCTGGATGAATACAGTAGTGTGTCCTCGATAATAACTTCAGACCAGTAACGTCTCTAAACTCTCCCCCTCTCCCTCCCTAGGTCTGTCAGATATCCCAGGTGAGGCTATGGTGAAGCTGTACTGCCCTAAGTGTATGGACGTGTACACGCCCAAGTCCTCCCGGCACCACCACACGGACGGGGCCTACTTCGGCACTGGATTCCCACACATGCTCTTCATGGTGCACCCTGAGTACAGGCCCAAGAGGCCTGCCAACCAGTTTGTGCCAAGGTCAAGTACAACTGTGTCACCCTAAAATAGGGTTGTGCCTTTTCATGTCATTCCCACGTAACTCACTGAAAGCAAGTCCTAGATCAATTTCCTAATAAATATCAGGTACATACCATAGGAAACAGTCATGTAAAATAAGTGCTACCATAATAGAATCTCTTCATAGACCCCATATCACACGCTCATCAAGATCTAATGAATTCGCATGTCCTCACAACAGGCTTTATGGATTCAAGATTCACCCCATGGCCTACCAGCTCCAGCTGCAAGCAGCCTCCAGCTTCAAGAGCCCGGTCAAAGCCATCCGCTAAAGCCCAGAGAGAAAGAGAAGGGAGAGAAGATGAGGATTGTGAGGGGACGGGTCAGCTGCACCAAGCTCCATACAGATGCCTCCTCCCCGTCCTGCAGACTTTATTATTTGGTTTAGGTTAGGACGTTTGAGAACAATGTGTAAAAAATTAAATGTGAGCGAGACAAACGCACAGGTTCTATCCCAAACCCTCACACACGCACACACACATTTAGAATTACATGTGTCTGTTACCAAACTCACCAGTGCCAAAACAGAAAAGGGGGAGGGAAAGAAAGTCCATGGATGTTATTGGATTTGACGCTACTGTTTCCTTTTGTGAAATTACCCCATTTTGCCCTGATGAATTCTCGCCATGTTCTGGTTTTTTTTCTGTCCTGTCTTTGGCACGGTTTGGTAAAGGGTCGTGGTAGAACGTCACCACTGGTTGAATAGCAATCCCCGCTCTACCCCCATACACATGTACACTGGCTGGCTCTCACAGAGACTGCTTGGTTGATGATAAGGACACAATCTGTCACTAAGGGTGTTGCCATCTCACCTGCTTCTGTAAACCATTGTTTTACCAAGGCACACACTCAGGCTTGTATCACTCTTTTATTGTGTGACACTCCCTGAGGCCAGTGTGTCAAGGCAGTCATTCACAATAGTGTTCTGTCAAATTTGCCTTAAACAGAGAGATGCGCGCTGTGATTTGTGGTTTACAGGAAGTGCGAGTCTAGGACACATTATAGCTTTGAATTTGTATATGTGTGACGTAGGATAGACACGAATAAACCTGAAATGAATTAAATGTTCTAGAAGGACCCAGAAAAGACATACCAATCCACCTACTGTCTCTGTGTGCGTCACCCAAAACAACAGTCCTGTTTGTGCTGGTACTGCATGGTGAGAATGTCAGCTCTGTCACATGTTGCTGGGCTAGTATCACTACAACAGGACACATCTCTCTCCACAACTGCACTGACTTGACTGGTGACCCTCCACACATAGTATAAATATTTATGTAAAATATAGCGACAGAAAATCTGCTTCTATTTGGGAGAAGTTTTTTGTTTGTGATGTAGTAGGAGTTTCATCACCTTACTGCACATGTGCGTTTGAGTCCTTGTGTCAAAAAGTAGAATGCTTGATACATGATTTGATTTCAGAACAATAAGGATGGATTTGTCAAGATTAGAATGAATGTACAGTACCAGTCAAAAGTTGACACACCTACTCATTCAAGGGTTTTTCTTTGTTTTTACTATTTTCTACATTGTAAAATAATAGTGAAGACATCAAAACTATGAAATAACACATGGAATCATGTAGTAACCTAGAAATTGAAACAAATCAAAATAGATTTTAGATTATTTTAAGTAGCTGTCCTTTGCCTTGATGACAGCTTTGCACACTTGGCATTCTCTAAACCAGCTTCATGAGGTAGTCACCTGGAATGCTTTTCCAACAGTCTTGAAGGACTCCCGAGCGGCGCAGCGGTCTAAGGCACTGCATCTCCGTGCTAGAGGCGTCACAACAGACCCTGGTTCGATTCCCGGCTGTAGGGCAGCGCACAATTGGCCCAGTGTTGTCCATCTTAGGGTTTGGCCGGGGTAGGCTGTTATTGTAAATAAGAATTTGTTCTTAACTAACTTGCCTAGTTAAATAAAAAAGGGCTTCCCACAACACTTGTTGGCTGCTCTTCCTTCACTCTGCAGTCCAACTTGTCCCAAACCATCTCAATTGGGTTGAGGCCAGGTCATCTGATGCAGCACTCCATCACTCTCCTTGGTCAAATAGCCCTTACACAACCTGGAGGTGTGTTTTGGGTCATTGTCCTGTTGAAAAACAAATGATAATCCCAATAAGCGCAAACCAGATGGGATGGCGTATCGCTGCAGAATGCTGTGGTAGCCATGCTGGTTAAATGTGCCTTGAATTAAAAAAAAAAAAAAACACAGACAGTGTCACCAGCAAAACACCATCACACCTCCTTCACGGTGGGAACCACACATGCGGAGATTATCCGTTCACTTGGCGTTCTCTCACAAAGACGCAACGGTTGGAACCAAAAATCTTACATTTGGACTCCTCAGACCAAAGGACAGATTTCTCCCAGTCTAATGTCCATTGCTCGTGTTTCTTAGCCCAAGGAAGTCTCTTATTATTTGTGTCCTTTAGTAGTGGTTTCTTTGCAGCAATTCGACCATGGCCTGATTCACGCAGTCTCCTCTGAACAGTTGATGTTGAGATGTGTCTGTTACTTTAACTCTGTGAAGCATTTATTTGGGCTGCAAACTGAGGTGCAGTTAATTGCCGATTTCTGAGGCTGGTAACTAATGAACGTATCCTCTGCAGGAGAGGTAACTGGGTCTTCCTTTCCTGTGGTCCTCATGAGAGTCAGTTTCATCATAGCGCTCATGGTTTTTACGACTGCACTTGGAGAAACTTTCAAACTTCTTCAAATGTTCTCTATTGACTGACCTTCATGTCTTAAAGTAATGATGGACTGTTGTTTCTTTTTACTTATTTGAGCTGTTTTTGCCATAATATGAACTTGGTCTTTTACCAAATAGGGCTATCTTCTGTATACCAACCCTACCGTGTCACAACACAACTGATTGCCTCAAATGCTTTAAGAAAGAAAGAAATTCCACAAATTAACTTTTAACAAGACACACCTGTAAATTGAAATGCATTCCAGGTGACTACTTCATGATGCTGGTTGAGAGAATGCCAAGCGTGTTTAACGCTGTCATCAAGGCAAAGGGTGAATACTTTGAAGAATCTCAAATATATTTTCATTTGTTTAACACTTTTTTGGTTACTACATGATTCCATATGTGTTATTTCACAATTTTGATGTCTTCACTGTTATTGTACAATGTAGAAAATAGTAAAAAATGAAGAAAACTCTTGAATGAGTAGGCGTGTCCAAACTTTTGACTGGTACTGTATGTCTGTGTTTTTTTTGCAACCGTGGAAGAGTGACCAGGATTCAGAATTCTCAATAAACATTTTCTCTTTTCATACAATTGTGTTTGGTTAATGTATAAATTAGGTAACTGTAGCAGTCTGATCTGTGATTGTATACTATACATTGTGAAGGCAGTAGTCACAAAGGGCTTATAGCTGATGCGCAAGACTGTTTATTTGTTTGTGTGTGAGAGAGAGAGAGCATGCATGGGCATACCGGTGAGGAAGCACATGCTCTGAGGTGTGAATGTATGACTAACATCTATACGTCCAACCTCAATTCAATTCTAAAGGCTTACTTTGTGTGTGTGTCTTAATTCCTGGCAATGTGGTGCGTGACATGTTTGAGACATTTCATACAGGGCTTATACATTTGCAGGAAGTTATACAATTTCCTTAGAGATAGATTGAACACTCATCTTTGTATCTGTACCATTAAAGTGTCTGTGACAGCATGGGAAGCGCCATTGAGGCAATCTCCATTTTGAAGTAGTACATTTTCCTCTTCGCGATTGGCTGATTCCTCCTGATGACCCGGTTGGACATGACCCCAAAAGGGTCATCAGGAGAGATCAGCCAATGAAGTTGGAAGTCCCAACCAGTTGACTACATTAAAATAGTGGAAGCCCTGGAAAACTAAAGGCATAAACCTTTAAATGACTTAGTAACAAGAAATACATTTCTTTCCATGACAGATTCCATGACAGATTTAAAAAGCAATTTTGGACTGACCATTGTAGATATTTTCAAATACATGCAATTTAAGAGACAAAATTCATAAATTATACAGCACAACGGCAGAGGCATGTCTTAAGTGTAAAACTAATAATGACTCAATCGTCGATGCTTGCTGGGAATGTTATAAAATCCAAAAGTTATGGGCAGGGCTATAAAGTTGGCCGTCAGAAGTATTACAATGTAAACGTAGTTTTAATCCGTCTGTCTGCATATTTCAAGACATGGCATATGGGGATGTAGTGAGATACCCAAAAGGCTGGACTTTTTATTCTCTTCTTATCACTCATCTTGGAAAAATGTATACTAAAAACGTGGAAATCAATCAATCCCACAGTTAACACAACAGAAAAATCGAATGATTTATTGTTGAAATACACGGGCGACAGAGAAAAACAAATTGGTAGGGGAAAGCGAGGTAAGTTGTCACACGGGTAAGTTGTCAAACCTTTCATACCTCCAACACTAGACGCGCTATCTCAAAAATCAAATATCTACTTTGTGGGACTACATGTCTTATGGTCAACTTCCTGTTCACATGTGGCCAAGGTCACTCTAATCTGAGGTGAGCATAAATTTCTTATTTTTCCAGTTCAAAAGTAAAAAATTGGCCCTTTACATTTTCTTCAATTAAACTTTGTTAGGTATGAACGTTCAAAATTATAATTTTGCACTGAGTAGAGGAGACAATAACATATCTTTTGATACTTTAGCTGCAGTTCTATGTTGAGCTAACCTTGTTGCCAGCCAACATTAGCACACATGTCAGTTTGGGGCAAGTTGTCTCAATGACCTTGGGGCAAATCTTCACATGTGACAAATTGCCCCAGTATACATAGAACATGCTCAAAAAACATTGTGATATTGTGTAATCAGCTCTGATAATAGCATTAAATGTTACTGTAAATGGATCATTATAAACTCAGCAAAAAGAGAAATGTCACTTCAGGACCCTGTCTTTCAAAGATAATTTGTAAAAATCCAAACTAACTTCACAGATCTTCATTGGAAAAGGGTTTTAACACTGTTTTCCATGATTGTTCAATGAACCATAAACAATTAATGAACATGCACCTGTGGAACAGTCGTTAAGACACTAACAGCTTACAGACGGTAGGCAATTAAGGCTGAAAGGAGGCATAAGGTGTGGCCAGGGCAATAAATTGCAATGCCCGTACTGTGAGACACCTAAGACAACAGGGAGACAGGACGAACAGCTGATCATCCTCGCAGTGGCAGACCATGAGCAACAACACCTGCACAGGATCGGTACATCCAAACATCACACCTGCGGGACAGGTACAGGATGACAACAACAACTGCCCGAGTTAGACCAGGAGCGCACAATCCCTCCATCAGTGCTCAGACTGTCCGCAATAGGATGAGAGAGGCTGGACTGAGGGCTTGTAGGCCTGTTGTAAGGCAGGTCCTCACCAGACATCACCGGTAACAACGTCGCCTATGGGCACAAACCCACCGTCGCTGGACCACACAGGACTGGCAAAAAGTGCTCTTCACTGATGAGTTGCGGTTTTGTCTCACCAGGGGTGATGGTCGAATTCGCATTTATCGTCGAATGAATGAGCGTTACACCGAGGCATGTACTCTGGAGCGGGATCGACTTGGAGGTGGAAGGTCCGTCATGGTCTGGGGCTTTGTGTCACAGCATCATCGGACTGAGCTTGTTGTCATTGCAGGCAATCTCAACGCTGTGCATTGCAGGGAAGACATCCTCCTCCCTTATGTGGTACCCTTCCTGCAGGCTCATCCTGACATGACCCTCCAGCATGACAATGCCACCAGCCATTCTGCTCGTTCTGTGCGTGATTTCCTGCAAGACAGGAATGTGAGTGTTCTGCCATGGCCAGAGAAGAGCCCGGATCTCAATCCCATTGAGCACGTCTGGGACCTGTTGGATCAGAGGGTGAGGGCTAGGGCCATTCCCCACAGAAATGTCTGGGAACTTGCACGTGCCTTGGTGGAACAGTGGGGTAACATCTCACAGCAAAAACTGGCAAATCTGGTGCAGTCCATGAGGAGGAGATGCACTGCAGTACTTAATGCAGCTGGTGGCCACACCAGATACTGACTGTTACTTTTGATTTTGACCCCTCCTTTGTTCAGGGACACATTATTCCATTTCTGTTAGTCACATGTCTGTGGAACTTGTTCAGTTTATGTCTCAGTTGTTGAATCTTGTTATATTCATACAAATATTTACACGTTAAGTTTAATGAAAATAAACGCAGTTGACAGTGAGAGGACGTTTCTTTTTTTGCTGAGTTTATATACGTATGGTTTAGAGCAGCAGACATATCCCTGGACTACACAAGTCAGGCTCTAGCGTGTGTGTGTCTATTAGCACACTACATGCCTACAGATATACTTCATACAGAGTCATGAATTTAGCGTGGTGTTATGAATAGCATTGTGGCAAAGCGGGCAAAGAAGATGCTTAGTTTGTCTGGGAGCAAGACATCGGTGTCCGTGACGTGGCTGGTTTTCTTTTTGTAATCCGTGATTGTCAGTAGACCTTGCCACATACGTCTCGTGTTTGAGCCGTTGAATTGCGACTCCAAGTTGTCTCTATACTAACGCTTTGCTTGTTTGATTGCCTTGCGGAGAGAATAGCTACACTGTTTGTATTTGGTCATGTTTCCAGTCGCCTTGCTGTGATTAAAAGCAATGGTTCGCACTTTCAGTTTTGAGCGAATGCTGCCATCATTCCACGATTTCTGGTTAGGGAAGGTTTTAATTGTCACAGTGGGTATAACGTCACTGATGCACTTGCTAATAAACTCGCTCACCGAGTCAGTGTATACATCTCGTATACATTGGGGAAAATGTGTGTGTGTGTGTGTGACAGAGAGAGAGAGTGTGTGTGTATGTTGTGTTTCATTTTCCTTGTCAGCCACCCATCTCTGCTTTGTCAGTCTTGATAGGCCCAGTGTATGCACTTCTGGGTGAGGCTGTCGGGCAGTGGTGGAGTGCATGGCAGATCTGAAGGAGAGATGCACAAAGTTACAGTAAATATACAGTTCAACAACATGTTTGTTGGTGTGAGTGAGCGTTTGCGTATGTAATATAATTCTGAATTACCTGTATCCATCTGGGAATCCTCAAAATGTTCTCCCTTCACAGTCAGTGTAGTAGGATCTGGTGCAGTCGGTAAATTAAATACCACAGCAGGGGACTGCTGTGACTGCAGCTGAACTGCTGGGGGTGGCAGATCTAAAAGAGAGAGACACAATCTTCTTAACTGACAGTAATCGTTACAACTAAACAGACGAAATGAGTGTAAGGCCTAGATTCAATCAGATCAAGCATTATCCGGCGATCTGTCAAATCGGAAAGCAGCTGCTCTTGATCATTGTCACGAAACTTCAACCGTCTTACTTGCGTTACATGTTCGAGAAAGTGTAGGCTATATAGAAATAAGGATGGTCAAATTCAAAATCATTAAACGAAATAATGAGGATGTAACGGCTGTTGGAAGGAGAGGACCAAGGTGCAGCGTGGTACGTGTCCATATTTATTAAATGAACACTGAAATAACAAAAATAAAAGAATAACGACCGAAACAGTTCTGGCTGGTGCAGACACACAACAGGAAACAATAACCCACAAAACACAGGTGGGATGAGGCTACCTAAGTATGGTTCTCAATCAGAGACAACGATAGACAGCTGCCTCAGAACCACACGCGGCCAAACACATAGAAATATAAAACATAAAACAAAAACTTAGAAGGCCCACCCTGACCAAACCAAAAATAGAGACATAACAAAGGAACTAAGGTCAGGGCGTGACAGAGGATTTCTATCAGCCTAATGGAGGTGTATATTACATCTCAAATTCCAGTGTTCAAACTTGTAAACAGGGCTGCATGAGATTTCTGTTAATGCAACTCCGTGGAGCCAATGGCAAAGTCCGCTTTGGGTATAAATGCCAGGAGCCGCTTGTGGATTTGACAGCTCTAACACAGTTCCACATCTCACACCACCAAAACATCCGCTATGCAGATGTCGGCTAAAGCGGATGTGATTGAATAGAGCACCAAGTGAGGGCGAGGATGCATGTATGTGATAATTTCCTGTATCACCTGTCGTGACCAGTATAGCAGGTGCAGGGGCAGACGACTGCAGCTGTGAGGGCTGTGGTTGAGATAATAGGGATGTCAGATCTAAAAAGAGAGAGGAACAATTTTTTTAAGTCGAAATAATTATACAACAAAACAGATATGTGTGTGATAATTAACTGGACCACATCACATCACTGCTTCAGGTCTACAAGCCTCTGGAAGTTCCAGCATTTCACTCCAGGACTGGAACAGCTTGGTGGAAACACTCACCTGTCACCCAGCGAGCTTGGTTGACAGATCTGAAAGATAAGCACAATATTATTTTAGTGACAAAGCCTTGACTACACTAACCTAAATGTGTAGCGGTATTAATTAGAGAAGGGTAAAGAAGATTTTGTTCGGGCGCCAGGCAAGTATTAACCATGCCGAAAGAAAAATAGTAGAACAGCGAGAGTACCACTACCAGACCCACACACATCAGCAGAAGAGACTGCCTAGAGTGTAGCCTGTTGACCAGATAGCCAGCAGAGAGAAAAAAGAATACACACCCTATAGATCCCACATCACAGCACAGTCCTTCCACAATTCTTGGTAACCCCACCAAGCATACCTCATATAATAATAATGGCAGAGCAAATAAACAGCAACTTCATACAATAAAGAATGAACCCAGTCATCACACAGAGGATTTGCAATAGTTTGTATTCTCTTCCAGTGGAGGAGTGCAGAGGGTATGAATGTGGGGTGTTTATATACACACTAGTCCAGCTCCAATGAACTTCAATGCATTTAGGAAAATAGAGTCTGTTGCAGAGTAAAGCACTGGAACATAGCGGGAAGAGAAAGAGAGAAAGGGAACAAGAGAGGTCTTAGCTGTGGTCTTTAGGGTGCAGGGGTACGATCTGACTGTCCGATGGTGTGTTGGGTTGTAGTTTAACGCTTCGCAGCAATGTTGCTACTAATCCATTGCGATCCATAACCGTCGTTATCCCAAATGAGAACAACTACGTCGTCGAGCGATCACACCGAGGATTGATTTAAATGCTGTATAACTACATACGCTGAAGACAAACAAAAAACTTCTGCAGCATAGCACACACAATCAAAACTGTCGCGCCACCCAAGAGCTCCTCCCCAAAGAGCTGAACGAGCTCTTTTTTTTCCTCCTTCCTTACTGCTCATGCGCTCTAGAGTGGCAGGGCACGGTGAAGGCTCCGTGCAGGATTTCGCCACAAATGAAGTGTGTGATTCTGGGCTTTAGTCTACACAAATTAAAACACAAATTAAATAAAGGATGCAGGAACTGAGCCCTAGGACAATGCCACAGGACTACCTGGCCTGATGACTCCTGGCTAGCCCTGTCCCCAGTCGACCTCGTCGTGCTGCTGATCCAGTCTCTGCTGTTTCTGTCTGCGGCTATGGAACCCTGACCTGCTCAGGACTCACCAGAAGTGCTACCTTGTCCCAGACCTGCTGTTTGATCCTGTCTCTCTCTACCGGACCTGCTGTCTCAACCTCTAGTTACTCAGCTATGAAGAGCCAACTGGCATTTACTCCTGAGCTGCTGAACTATTGCACCCTCTATAACCACTGTGATTATTATTTGACCCTGCTGGTCATCTATGAACGTTTAAATGTCTTGAGGAACAATCTGGCCTAAACGGCTGTACTCCTTTATAATCTCCACCAGCACAGCCAGAAGAGGACTGGCCAGCCATCAGAGCCTGGTTCCTCTCTAGGTTTCTTCCTAGATTCCTGCCTATCTATAGGTCGTTTTTCCTAGCCACTGTGCTTCTGCGTCTGCATTGCTTGCTCTTTTTGGGTTTTAGGTTGGGTATCTGTATAATCACTTTCTGACAACTGCTGATGTAAAAGGGGCTTTATAAAATGCATTTGATAGATTGCTTGTATATGCTTCTATTCACGTCAGTAACTCTAAATATTACATTGAGTTCTCTTACATTTCCTCAATAGGAAGTTGTACCTTAAGCCAACACTTGTTCCTGGTCTTTTCTGCTGGGGACAGGGGGCTTCAGGTTTGGGAATGGATGGCCTAGAGATTTAAGAAATGAATGAAATTCAATTTGGGTTAGCTGTGTATCTCATCTGATTGAGAATTGCTGATGATATACTGTATATGTCTATTTTCTTTTGAAAATCTGACACTGAACGACACAATTATATCAGGTGAGAGTGCACACAACTGTTAGGTTATTTTACCAGGTCAAAAATAACATAATTTGGTCAAGGGAGACCTGGCAAAGAGGACAGAGCTCTCAAGTAAAAGGCTTATCCATAGCAGCAGCTTTGGTATGGATAAAGACAACGTGACACCGCCACAGCTGTATGAATGTGTGATCTTTCTATAATATTAGCTATTTGAACAATTTCTAGAGCGGGTAGTAGTGATGGGCATTCGGCTCAGCTCACCAAAAAGAGCCGGCTCTTTTGGCTCCCAAACGGCAATTAAAAAATATATATTTTGTATTTTTTTCTAGTCAAACCGTATGATTGGTGTAAAAAAATTCTGATTCAATGAAATCATACTCTACCTTAACCACAATGTATTTAAAAATGCATAGGTTTGTTATGAAATAGAATGCTATTAAATATGTGCATTTAAAGTATACCTTTTTCATGTATTAAAACAAAGTGCATATAAAAGTAAGAATTAAAAACGAATACAATCTGAACAAAATAATAATAGAATATTGCACATATTCTCAAAAAATAAATAACAATGTGCAAAACTGCAGCATCCCACTTAAAACATTAAACTGGTCTCTCTTTTCTCTCTCTTCTTTATTGCCATGTTATAACCAGCAGCACACAGCAATGATGACCATATTTTGCTTTTATGAGAGATTTGCATTCAGAAATGCAAGCTGCCTCACTTGAGGGGCTGATGCGGTTTCTTCTCTCAGTAATTCTTTTTCCCGTTTTTGAGAAGACCCTCTCATAGGGAACGGATGTGGCCACTATGCAGAGTCTCCCTGTCATGACTTTAGTAAGCCGTGGGTAGACAGAGGCCTTGTTCTTCCACCAGCTCAGAGGATCTGCAGATCTTTAGAGGGGCTCCTCCAAATAGGATCGGACCTCCATTATGGCATCTGCTGAGGGATTACTTCGTGCTGCATCCCCAGTTTCTCTCTCGTCAAACAGCATCCAAACAGCAGATGTTTGTGGCACTACTGCTGGTGCTTCTGCTCCCTCTTCTTCCTGTTGCCCTGGTGCCTGACCCAGCTGACTGCTGGGGCTGTCCCTCCCTGCTGCTGAGGTTATTCTTTGAAGAGCCTCATCAATCGCTCTGGCATCACTTAAGGCTAACTTCTTGGGGTCAAGTGCAGAGGTTTCTGATAGCACGTGATTATATTCCATTCTGTGGAACTTTCTGTCAATTGATGAACATAGGGTGTCCATCAACTCTGTCACATGTCCTGTGGTTACATTTGCTTCTATCTGGCGGCTGGCTGTGATTCACTGCAGACCCTTACACAGGAGTATCATTTTTGAGGCTGTCACATAGCTGAAAAGAGAGAACATTAACTTATTAATTCAGGTTCATGTTTTGTCTACTAATACTACATTCTCATCTACTGCTCATATACATATATAATACTGGATTAAATAATATGTAGTAATAACTGCTTACTGTACCTCTCTCCACTGATCTCCACAGTGACCTGCTCAAAGGGTTCCAGGACTCTGCACACCTCCTCCACCACCTCTCTTTGGTCAGAGCATCAACAGGTGCACTGACAATGGCCAGGGTAGAGATGATGGCATCCTTTGACTCAAGAAACAGCTTCAACATATAAAATGTTGAATTCCACCTTGTAGTGCAGTCTTGTTTAGGCCTCAGCTCAGGCATCCCCATCTGGCGTTGTGTAGACTTTAGTTTTTCAGCACCTACTGTGCTCCTGTGGAAGTATTCCACAGCTGCTTTGACTTTGTCCACAGTGGCCTTCATCACCTTCAGAGCATTTCTTACAATGAGGTTGATTGTGTGGGCAAGACATGGATCATGGGTCCATTTTAAAATGTTCATGGCTTGTATGTTCATTAATTTAAAATGTTCATCTAGCTGGTAAAATGTTCATGGCTTAGCTGCATTGTCGCTTACACAACAGACAACTTTTCCATCTACTTGCCATTCTCTGGCCACTCTCAACAGTTCCTCTGCCAAGTTCTCTGAGGTGTGTCTGTCGCTGAACTCAAAGCAGTCCAGAAGACAGCTAGACATCAAAAATCTTCAATGAAGTGACATGTAACCAACATGTAAGAAGTGGTTACCCTTGATGTCCAGCAGTCAGTGGTAAGGCAAACTGCAGTAGCTTTTTGGACTCTTTCCCGCACTGAAGCCTGTGTGCTCTTGTACAGTTGTGGAATAAGTGATTTTGAAAGGGGTTTCCTGCTTGGAATTGTGTACAATGGATTTATTGGTGGCAATCATTTTAGCCAATGCAATATTAGTTTGGCCTCGTTTTGCTACAGACATAGACTTTGGCATAAACTGGTCCATAGAAGACTGTGTTGCTGTGAGTCATGGAGTAGGCCTACTTGACTGAGTGGATACATCTCCACGTGTGGAGGTGCTGGCTCCACCACTATCACTAGTAGGTCTACTTGACTGAGTGGATACATCTCCACGTGTGGAGGTGCTGGCTCCACCACTATCACTAGTAGATCTACTTGACTGAGTGGATACATCACCACGTATGGAGGTGCTGGCTCCACCACTATCACTAGCAGACCTACTTGACTGAGTGGATACATCTCCACGTGTGGAGGTGCTGACTCCACCACTATCACTAGCAGACCTACTTGACTGAGTGGATACATCTCCACGTGTGGAGGTGCTGACTCCACCACTATCACTAGCAGACCTACTTGAATGAGTGGATACATCTCCACGTGTGGAGGTGCTGGCTCCACCACTATCACTAGCAGACCTACTTGAATGAGTGGATACATCTCCACGTGTGGAGGTGCTGGCTCCACCACTATCACTAGCAGGCCCGCTAGTTTCTCCAAGCTCCACTACAGCTAGCTTCACAGTTGGGTGCACAGTTCACATATGCCGGTGTAGGTTGTGCGTATAACCGGCTTTATATGAGATTTTGTTTTGGAAAATGCTACACTGTGCTCTGACATTGTCTACATTATTAAAATGCATCCAAATGTTACTGTGCTTCCGACTCATTTTCCAGCTGTTGTTTTCACAGCTGTCCTTCCTCTCTCTCCTCAGCTGCTAAGTGTGTGACTGTGAGTGAGTTGGCTCGGGCCTCCCTCACGCATCTTTGGTTCATTAGTTGACACTGCATGTCTGATTGACAGGAACGACAGGTGAGGCTGTTAGTCTGGGCAGACAGTCAGAAGGAATGTGTGCGCGCTTGAGCATTTAGACCTATATTATATGATGTATTTTTTCGTTCTTTGAATTAGTTCATTCTATTCATTTAAATATTTTTATTATTCATATGTTATTTTTTATATATTTTTTTATAAATAGATTCGGCTCTCCTGATATGCGAGCCGGCTCCCAACGTTCGCCTACAAGAGCCGGCTCTTAGAACCGACTCATTCGCGAACGACCCATCACTAGTGGGTAGCTAAAGCAAGGGGCTATACCAACACACAAGTAGACTACAATTGCATGCTGGGCCGGGCATGCCCTGAGCTAATTAAGTGAGCGCTACTGGAGCGGAATTGGAGGGGATTAAAAGGCCGATGCTCCAGCCTTTGTGAATCTCGCTCAGCGCTCCAGTCAAATTGGGAACGCTTCTCTCCTGACTCCGCTCAACTCACATACTCTGCACAGGTGTGAACTGAAGCGCTATAGGTTATTTATTATTAAGCTGACAGTCCCCCAAAATCGGCCACTAGAATTACTTTTAAAAATGTGTACGTTCGTATAACTTATTTTATTGATTTCCCACAGTTTTATTAGTCAGAATACAGTTATCAAGACCTTCCTACGACCATGTACACGTCGTTCTTCGAATAAACGTGTATTTGCTTTCCTGTGGTGATCAGCTGCATCATTACATCCGTTTAAGGGGCGGCCCTTAGAAAACCATTTATCCAGCTCGACTGCTTCACTGCACAGACAACGCAAAGTAATCGCTGAATTTGTATCGAGCAGGCGGGTTTAAATACATAACTTTCATAGCTGTACGATAAAGAATGCAACCTTCACACTTCATGAAACCTAAAATAAGTAAAGAAGTACATTTGTGTGGAAGTAAAACATTTGTTTTACGTCGGAGGCAGACACATTTCAAATGCTCAGAACGACAAAATCGAGCCCTTTACATAGCGCTTCTCCCCTGGTCTATAGGAGGGACCGAATATTTATTTAGACGTTCACAAATTTTACAGATTTTGACTTTCACTCATGCCATGATATGTTTGGTAAAGTAATAAAGAATATGAAATATTTTTGGTAGATGTTCCTAAAACAGAGTATAACCATATATTGGTATATTATAAAATCTGAAAGGGCTTATTCACAATAGTAAAAAAAAAATCATATCGTCATATTTTTATATGTTTTATTATTATTTTATTGTGTACTAGATTATATGGTTAGAAAAGTGTTGTTTTCTCGGGCATAAATAAACAATTTCAGGTGAAAGCCGAAGGTCACAGCTTTCTAGGGTGAGACACCACGACATTAATAAAATATTGCCCTCTTGCTAAAACCAAAGCAAACAGTGCAAAACGGCTGTCATCTCAATTGTTTTTAATATAAGTAGTTTGTGAGAGGCAAAGACAATTGAGAATTGTTTCAACAATACAGTCTTTTATTTTAGCTTAGATATTTGCGTGTGACCAAATTTTCGACTTTTACGCCACAGGTTACATTCAGTCAAAACCGCTAGCCTAATTGTAACTTCAGGTAACTTCAATTCAGACAAGCAATAAATCAGTCATAAACAGAGTATCAGATACTGTTGATGGGGGCAAATGTTATGTTCTATTTTATTTTCTGAGGTTTAAAGCAAAATACTAAGGTTGGTCCCCAGTTACAACCACAGATGTGAAGTCTTTGTATGTGAAACAAATGAAAAAAGACCTCTAACATGAGGTAAAAGGCGGTAAACAGACGGGTAAAAAAATCTGTGAGGGAAGTAAAGAGAAAGCATCTTTAAACGGAAAAACTATTTTTTTTTTAGGGGAGATAGAGCGCAAGGGATACATTGCAAAAAGTGAAATCTAAGCAAGACTAAATATCTTATATTAGTGTTTTAGTTTTTTGTACCAAGCTAAATTATCTAAATGTCATTGGCAAATATTTAGCTTATTTTAAATGAAAAAAGGCTTAATACAAGTGATTTATTTCACAATATATTTTTTTGATATTTGACCTTAATCATCGTATTAAGGTCAAATCTCCAAAAATATTTTGAAATAAGATACATTACTTGTTATCTTATTAAATTTAGCTTGTTTTACAAAAAAACAATACTTTGTTAAAATTCTAAGTGAATTATCATTCACTAGATTTCACTTTTTGCAGTATAGCAGAGTAGCTGTGTTTCAGGGTGTGGCTTCAGAGACATTTCACATACTGTAACATTTGCCATTTATTATTATCAAAATTCTTCAAGGTCTGTCAAATTGGTTGTTGATCATTATTATACAACCATTTTCAGGTCTTGCCATAGATTTTCAAGCAGATTTAAGTCAAAACTGTAACTCGGCCACTCAGGAACATTCACTGTCTTTCTTAGTAAGCAACTCCAGTGTAGATTTGGCCTTGTGTTTTTCAGTTATTGTCATGCTGAAATATGAATTAATCTCCCAGTGTCTAGTAGAAAGCAGACTGAACCAAATTTTCCTCTGGGATTTTGCCTGTTCCTAGCTCCATTATTTTCTATCCTGAAAAACTCAACCAATCCTTAACGATTACAAGCATACCAATAACATGATGCAGCCACCACTATGCTTGAAAATATGGAGAGTGGTACTCAGTGATGTGTTGTATTGGATTTTCCCCAAACATAACACTTTGTATTCAGGACAAAAAGTGAATTGCTTTGCCACATGTTTTGCAGTATTACTTTAGTGCCTTGTTACAAACAGGATACATGTTTTGGAATATTTTTATTCTGTACAAGCGTCCTTATTTTCAGTCTGTCAATTAGGGTAGTATTGTGGAGAAACTACAATGTTGTTGATCTATCCTCAGTTTTCTCCTATCACAGCCATTAAACTTTATAATGATTTTAAAGTCACCATTGGCCTAAGCAGCAGGTAGCCTAGTGGTTAGGGTGTTGAGACAGTAACCGAAAGGTTGCTTGTTTGAATCCCCAAGCCGTCAAGGTGGGAAAATTTGCTGTTCTGCGCTTTAGCAAGGCAGATAACTCCCACAACAAGTGCTCCCCGGGCACCGATGATTGGACATCGATTAAGGCAGCCACCGAACCTCTCGGATTGAGGAGTTGGGTTAAATGCGGGAGACACATTTCGGTTGAATGCATTCAGTTGTGTATCTGACTAGGTAACCCACTTCCCTCATGGTGAAATCCCTGAGTCATTTCCTTCCTCTCCGGCAATTGAGTTAGGAAGGATGCCTGTATCTTTGTAGTGACTGGTTTTATTGATACATCCAAAGTGTAAATAATAACTTCACCATGCTCAAAGGAATATTCAACGTCTGCTTTTTTTTTTTTAAATGTACCAATCTACCAATAGGTTCCCTTCTTTGTGAGGCATTAGAAAACCTCCCTGGTCTTGAATCTATGTTTGAAATTCAATGCTTGACCGAGGGACCTAACAGATAATTGTATGTGTGGGGTAAAGAGATAAAGTAGTCATTAAAAAATCATGTTAAACACTGTTATTGCACACAGAGTGAGTCCATGCAACTTATTATGTGACTTGTTAAGCACATTTCTACTCCTGAACTTATTTGCCATAACAAAGGAGTTGAATACTTATTGACTCAAGACATTTCAGCTTTTCATTTTTAATTAATAAAACAAACATTTCAAAAAACATAATTCCACTTTGAAATTATGGGGTATTGTGTGTTGTAATAAATAAATAAAAATCGCAATTTGTATACATTTTTAACTCAGGCTGTAATGCGACAAAAGTCAAAGGGTGTGAATACTTTCTGAAAGTATATATTATTCTACTTTTTTACCAAAGACAGTGCTGCTCCTCTTTAGTAAAATGAGCAGTACGCAACCATGTGACTGCCCTGACTCAGTCACATTTTCCAAGGGAGAGGAGAGTGGGAGAGGTCACCACATGGCTCAGGAGTTTTGACCACAGCATCAGAAGTAAAGACCGGTCCCTCCTTTGGTCTCTCCTCACACACCCTGGGCACACTGGGCAGAAGGCCAACAAGTTTCCTCTTCATTTCCTACTGATAATATCATTATTCTTCTATTGTCATTTTGTTGTTAAGTGTATGCTTTCTGGGCAGTGCACTCAAGAGATTGCATTGGGCAACATACTGTAACTTCCAAAATATAACAGTGATTACATTTGTATGAATGGTGCCAAAAAGGATCGTCAAAAGATTGTTTAGTCTATGTGTGTTTGTATGCGTGCTTACATATGTTGTATTGTATGGAAATGCATGTATAGTCTGATGTTGGAACATTGATCATAGACAAGATTAGTGTAAGAGCACGGCAGAATGGGATTGCAACATCTCCACTACAGTATGCCTGTTTCTCACAGAGATATGTGAAATGTTCCCTCAACCACACCTGCTGGCTTCACCGCACCCTTTCATCCTCTATTTTTTATATATATATATATATCTAGTCCTAACCTATACAATATGCTTTTTCTTACAATTGTTAATTTTTACATTTTCAGCCAGCTACAGCTTCTGGAAATTCTTGTCCACAATTACATTACAATCAATAGCCCTAACTCTCCAATATTTTCCATACTCCTATTTCTTTTTCTCTCCTATGTTTTATAACTCCTGGGTTTTCTCCTGCTGCAGTGACTGATCAGAATAGAGATTGGCATTGTTGTTTCCTCCCAAACACCCTTTGCATCATTGACATCAGTTGAGAAACATGTCGGAGACTCTGGGATCTGTGAGTAAAACAAAGACAACATTCTCCCGGGCCAAAACAAACTCCTTATTTTAGGATTTGAAGTAATGACTTTGAGGAAGACATTTCATCACTGTTTTGCCTCTGAAGAGGATACACAGAAACGCCCCTTAAAGCCACACTTTCCTGCTCTAAGTCACCTACCACACAAATGCACATAGTAACACAAACACAATTCATTAAATTGCAGAAGAAAACAATGAGTCAAGATCAACTCAACAGGTTATTTAAAAGCTCCCAGTATTTGCTTTTCCAGTTACACTGGTGGGAGTCACTCTGTCAGTCACTGTTAACTCATTTACTAACTGTTTTGTCTTTTGCTGACTCAAACCTCAAAATCTGATCAAGATCAAAATGAGAGACTGACATATCATGAGCACAATTTGGAGAAAGTACAAGGTGCAAATTATCAATGCAGTTTGAGATTCTGCGCAGATTATTAGGCAAAAAGCATTTGTGAAGATCTCCACAGACCTGCAATGACCTATGCATGCTATTTTGAACAGATATGATTACATAATACTAAATGTATAGTTACAGTAACCTCAAAATGTGGCCATGGATGTGTTACTCATTTTAAGATTGAATGTGACATTCGTTTGTAAGATAACTTCAGGCTATGTACTGTATTACAAAAGTAATATTGAATTGTGTTTGGTTGACAATGCAACCAAATGTCAACATTTAAAGGGGATCTACCTAGTGCTTGGAAAGTTCCATCTGAGCCACTTTAATCCCATTTTTTTACTTTTTGGATGAGTTGGAGACATGAATCCAACATACAGTATCAATTTTGTTAATTGTAGACAAACTGGGATTAAAGCAAGTCAGTGGCACATATGGAACTATCCCAGCAGAAGATACATCTACTTCAAATGCTGATATTTGGTTGCATTGACAACCAAACACAATTGAATATCACTTCACTTCACATTTGAAATCAACCAGAGCTTGAAACCCTAGGCCTAATGTATCGTGTATTTTTAGTTAAATTATGGGTTGAATTGAAACAATAGCAAATGCTATATAGGCCTAAATAGCATCATTGATGATTGATAAAGTATGGTCACATTTCATTCGCTCTATTAAACCAGCCCTTTGGAATGTCTTCCATAGCAACAGTGAATCTATTTCATTTTTAAGTGGAGATCTCTCAACAACCATTCTCTCGATAGCACGTTGGTCATAATATCATAGCTAAGCAGGGCTTGTTTAAAACCTTTGGTGGAAGACCAAGAGGTAGCTGTAGTAGATCAATTCTCCAGTAGGAGGTGCTGTCCAGCTTATAGTTTTTTTTTCCTGATAGTGGAAATAATGTTGAAGATCTGACATTGTTTTAAAGGTACAAATTCAACATATTTTATACAAGGTTGGTCTGTTGAAATTTGGTTACCATAATAACAATCCTGTGGTTGAAATTTCCCCCTCAAAACAGTTGATAACTTTTTTCAAATCCAATGTATTTTCCACGTCACAATACGTTGACTAATTACGTTGAAACAACGTTGATTGAATCAGTTTGTGCCCAATGGGTTACCAGAATAACAAGCAAACAAAACACAATAGCAACCATGCATTGCGGAATGTTCTCATTTGGGGGCATGATGGCCAAGCCAATGACTGAAAGAATTGTGTTTCTCTGATCACTCCAACATTCAGTGCTGGAGAAAGATTGTCTCTTAACAGACTCATTCACACAGTGATCTGTTCTAACATGTTGGCGCAGGTTGAATTGGCATGCACATCGCTTATTATATTGCGCTCTGTGTGTGTGTGTGTGTGTGTGTGTGTGTGTGTGTGTGTGTGTGTGTGTGTGTGTGTGTGTGTGTGTGTGTGTGTGTGTGTGTGTGTGTGTGTGTGTGTGTGTGTGTGCATATTTGAGACTTACTACTGCTGATGGGAAAATTCCACACATTGACATTGGAGGTAGGTAAGCCCACTCTATTCCCCTCCCTGTATGTACATCATTATAGATTTGATAGTGATAGTATGGCAGGCCTATGATGTACATACGGGGAGGGGAATAGATACACTTCACATTAGCTGTATTTACCATAGACACTGCGGTTTAAAGAACCAACTGCCACACCTCCAAGGGATATAGACGTACAGGGAGGGAACAAGATGTACTTCGTATTAGCTGTCTTTACCATAGACACTGCGGTTTAAAGAACAAACTGCCACACCTCCAAAGGATATAGACGTACAGCTAATATTATTATTGTCAAATCATTCTAATATTAATATTCCAATGGAGCCAACCTTCAAATGTAATCCTTTTTAGAATTTCAAAAACATATAAACGGTCAATGGTCACATGCACAGTAAGAAACTCAGGCCCTTCCCTTTCACAGGGGAACTATGACACAGAAAATATTTAATGTAGGCTAGTCTTGGAAAATATGATACAGAACTTTCAAACTGGCAAAAAAATGCCAACATAATTTTTTTGACAGAACTATGACCTAAACCACTGGTGTCAAACTCATTCCACTGAGGGCTGAGTGTCTGCAGGTTTTCATTCCCCCACTGATCAATTAAAGTAATTAATTAGTTAGGAACTCCCTTCAAAACATCAGACACTCCTACCCTCCATGGAATGAGTAACGAAAGAACATTGCTTATTGTCTCTTGAGCACCGCCATCACCCGTGCACAGATGGGAGGGCAAATTAGGGTGTGGTGAGAGCTGGGGCATGTTCAGCAGGAAGCAACGTGTTGGAACAATCAGAAAGAAATATGCTATGTAGAACAAACATGCCTCTCCAACACAGTCATGTGCATAGATAGGGCGCCCCTTTGCCCTTCCAATCTCCAAAGTGCCCGCAAGTCGTTGTCAAGGATCAGCTATTTTCCCAATGTCAATCATGTGTTTAGGAGGCACTGAAAATAGCTTACTTACAATTTGTGATGATGAGTGAGTGTGTTGTTGCAGAAATAAATATGCCTATAATAAAAAAAGTTTATTTAGTTTATAATTGCCTACAGTGGCATTTGGTATGCTGTGAATTTCAGAAATGAATTATAAACGTTTTTTTAAGGGGGTGTGGTCATTTTGAACACATGCTCCCCTCAAAGGTATGTATGCACTGCCCTGCTCCGACATGTAGATTAAGGAATCACGCCGGCTCTATTCGTGGAATTTCTATCTGCAACGTTCAGGACGTTTTGCAACGGAATGTGGCCAAGATACCTCTACCTTGTATAACGGCGACGCGTCTGTGGTGATGGGAGGGAGGTTATAAATAGCGAGTTGGTGATCAGCTTTGTTGTTTGAGCACATAGCTAACGGTCCATAGAGGCAAGGATAGAAACACCTGCGAAACTTCTTTTTTGTTTGTTTCAACGATGAACAGAATTATTTTCAGCATTTTCGCAGTTGGCCTGTGTTTTTCAGTTGGTAAGAAACAATTGCTTGTCTCATTTAGGTATCATTTTGATACCTAAAACAATCTTCGATATGTGTGTAATGAATTGTTTAGACTAAACGATATTCGACAATCCTTTTCATCATTCGAAGCTAACCTGTATTTTCTTGTAACAAGATACATGATAGTTTATCATATCAATAGGTTAACTTTACAGCCAATTAGAAAACGTGGATGTCTTAAGAAACCAGATCAGATCTTTTGCCCAATTATTGGCAAAATAACTGGTCTGATTGGTCAAAAGACCAATTACTAGTGAAAAAATATCTGAAAATCAGCCCAATTGTTTGCATTTGAAAGTTCGGATCCTCGTATCATAGAAAGATCGGAAAAGGGGCAAAAAATAAGTAATTGTATTAGTTTTTCTGAAAAGCTCAAAATATATAACAGTATTATGAAATTCTATCTGCTGCTATTTGTCCATGTTATAATGCTAACTGAGTATGCTGCTTGTGTGTGATATTTTTTTGTTTTTATAATTGTATGTTAATTTAAAGTATAATAAGAAAATACTCGGATTCTTCCATAAACTGGTTACAATAAAATAATGTTCAACAGCTTTTTGAACATTTTAATCATCCTTCATTGAAGTGATGGTAATGAAGTGGCCTTTATTTGAGTCTTCAATTGACATCAATGAAACATTTGAGATTAATATCTGAAACTGATTTAATCATATATGTCTTAGCTAAGTAGTGATTATTGTTGACACGATGCCGCTTCTAGAAATTGTAACATTGTAGTTACTAGCCCTAGCCTGTGAAACGTTTACAACGTAGGAGCACACGGGTCGAGAGAAATTCTTGGACAGAGAGTGATTCTTGCCTGTATCTAGTTTATCTAGGGTGTAATCCTTAGTCCAAAAGTTGCAAACGAGTTTCTATTGGATAAATTCCGTTATTTAAAAAAAATCTCCGCTTCGTTTGTTTCCGTTGAAGAAACATTTTAACAGGATCGGCGAAATGTATACACACCTAATCACGCATAAACCCAGTTCACTTTGATTGTAGCCACGTATCCATTGTAGTCTCAATGCACTCTACTCTCACCTTTCCCCTTCGTTTGTGGACTTCAATGAACAACACATCAGCTGTATGAAAAAAAAAAAAAAAAAAAAACTTTTCCAAACCATGTCATAACTGCTACACACAGCCTACATCGTTGTCCCGTTATTAGCTAAAGTAATGTCCTAGTCAACATAGCTAATAGAGCTAATACATTAGTAAACCCACTACAATCATGCAGTAATGTGCCTTTGTAGTCAGTAAGCAGTTAGCAAATGACATACCCAAATCTAACTGCCTGTAGCTCAGGACCTGAAGCAAGAATATGCACATTCTTGATTCCATTTGAAAGGAAACACTTTGAAGTTAGTGTAAATGTGAAATTAATGTAGGAGAATATAACACATTAGGATCTGGTAAAAGTCAATACAAAGGAAAAAACGTGTTAATTTTTTCATCTTTGAAATGCAAGCGAAGGGTCAATGTATTATTCCAGGTTAGGCGACATTTTGATATTTTGCCACTAGATGGCAGCAGTGTATGTGCACATTTTTAGCCTGAACCAATGCATTTCTGTTCAAAATGTTGTATCAAGTCTGCCCAAACGTGCCTAATTGATACATTTTCAATTTCATAACTGTGCGCACTCCTCAAACAATAGCATGGTATTCTTTCACTGTATTAGCTACTGTAAATTGGACAGTGCAGTTAGATTAACAAGATGTTAAGCTTTCTGCCCATATCAGATATGTCTGGGAAATGTTCTTACAACCTCATGCTAATCACATTAGCCTACTTTAGCTCAACCGTCCCATCGGGGGACAACTAGCTAGCTGCATTTGCTAGCTAAGTGGAACTTTTTTTTTAATTTTTGAAGAAATTAATTTGTTGAAATTTTTCTGAGTCAACGACTCAACACATTTTATGCACTTCAGTGATAGCTAGCTGTAGCTTATGCTTTCAGTACTAGATTAATGATCTGATCCTTTGATTGGGTGGACATGTCAGTTCATGCTGCAAGAGCTCTGATAAGTTGGAGTACGTCCTCCGGAAGTTGTCATAATTGCTGTGTAAGTCTATGGAAGAGGGTGAGAACCAAGAGCTTCCTAGATTTTGTATTGAAGTCAATGTACCAAGAGGAGGACGGAAGCTATCTGTCCTCCGGCAACACCATTGTGCTACCCTACAGCATGCTGTTGAGGCTACTGTAGACCATTACAAAAGTGTTTTAATCAATTATTTGATGACGTGAATATATTTTGTATAGTTTTATTGAGTTATCCTTTTTAGATGCATTTTACAATTATGAAATTCGATTAGGATGGTCCTCCCCTTCCTCCACTTATGTACAGATTAATTTTGTTAAAGGGAATGCCTTGTGGTCTAGGGCACTGTAGCGCTAGCTGTGCCACCAGAGTCTCTGGGTTCGCACCCAGGCTCTGTCGCAGCCGGCCGCGACCGGGAGGTCCGTGGGGCGACGCACAATTGCCTAGCGTTGTCCGGGTTAGGGATGGTTTGGCCGGTAGGGATATCCTTGTCTCATCGCGCTCCAGCGACTCCTGTGGCGGGCCGGGCGCAGTGCACGCTAACCAAGGGGGCCAGGTGCACGGTGTTTCCTCCAACACATTGGTGCGGCTGGCTTCCGGGTTGGAGGCGCGCTGTGTTAAGAAGCAGTGCGGCTTGGTTGGGTTGTGCTTCGGAGGACGCATGGCTTTCGATCTTCGTCTCTCCCGAGCCCGTACGGGAGTTGTAGTGATGAGACAAGATAGTAATTACTAGCGATTGGATACCATGAAAATTGGGGAGAAAAGGGGGTATAAAATAAAAAAAGGGACTGCCTTTAATAAACAATGAATCCCTTTGAAAAAAGCCTGTGACATCGGAGTCAATTATGTTAGTGTCAAAATTGATTCAAAGTGTAAATGGAATAACTTTGGTCGTAGTCAATCTTGTCTAAAACACAGTTTGGAACATCTATCACACCGGGTAAATTAAGGTTTGGATTTGATTTGTTTATGTCCATTTGCCCACTAACATGAGTGCGGTGTGTTGCTCTTCATCCAATAACATAGTGAGACAGACTTGCCTAGCAGCTCTGTTTACATAAGACCACACTTCACACATTTTTTAAACTTGAGAAATACTGCACCGAATACCTTAGTTAGACGTGGAATTGCGCCACTAAACATCCTCGGTCAAAACTACAATTAGATTGTTTATCTTAAATTAATTATTGGGATTTTGAGGAAGTTTAAATAGCTTTTCTACAGTGCCTACAGGGGGGCAAACATCAATAACCAAACAAGATATTGGTCAGGAAGACTGAAATCATTTTTTTTCTTTTTCTAATGGGCAACAGAACCATGTGCCAATCAGCCAACGCTTGGTCTGAACATTAATACGCATCACTTGTGATTTGATTTTGGAAGCATAAGGACCTTTCAAATTAGCAATCATTTTCAAAAACAAAACGTTAAATTGATTCACACCTTTTTTATAGGGTTAGTGGTCCCACACTGCCATATCTCCATGTTACAGTGTGTGTTTACAGAAGACTGAGGGACCACCTGTACTAATGAGCTATCTAGCATGTTCCCGAAAACCTGTGTGTAAAGGATGAAGGCTGCCAGAAAAATGTCACTGAAAAATACTGTTGGCTGCTACTGTTAGAACCGGTTAAAATTGTGTACAGTAAGTATATTTTGCATTAGTGAAATTATTTGGATGTGATATGAAACTAAAGGTCTTTATTTTGCATTAGTGAAATTATTTGGATGTGATATGAAACTAAAGGTCTTTATGTTTCTAGAACCTTATCGCAATTGAGAATCGATTCGGTTTAAATTGAGTTTTTGGCTGCCAGAGCCAGTCTACCTCTGAAAATAACATGAGGTCCTTGGATCTTAAGGAGTAACAGGACCGTCAGGAGTAACGGTACCATTAGGCTCCTTAAGAGTACATCTTGGGCTAATGTAGCCCATCTTTGTAAACCTGGGATGACAGTACATAACTGTCACACCACCACATCCACAACGTATGATACCACTACACAACAATATTAGTGAACGTGTGCTATGGCCCGTATGCGTGTCTCTTCAGTCCCCACTGTTTCATAAAGTGTGGAGAAAAAATATAGAATAATTTGCTTCTACTGCTTGCATCAATTACCTGATGTGGAATAGAGTTCCATGTAATACTGTGCGCCTCCCATAGTCTGTTCTGGACTTGTGGATTGTGAAGAGACCTCTGGCATGTCTTGTGGGGTATGCATGTGTGTCCGAGCTGTGTGCTTGTAGTTTAAACAGACAGCTTGGTACATTCAGCTTATCAACACCTCTAACAAAAACAAGCCGTGATGAAGTCACTCTCCTCCACTTTGAGCCATGAGCTTGACATGCATATCATTAATGCTAGCTCTCCATGTACATTTAAGGGCCAGCCGCACTGCCCTGTTCTGAACCAGTTGCAATTTTTCAAAGTCCCTCTTTGTGGCACCTGACCACACGACAGTAGTCCAGGTGTGACAAACTAGGGCTTGTAGGACCTGCCTTGTTGACCGTGTTGTCAAGAAGGCAGAGCAGCGCTTTATGGACAGACTTCTCCCCATTTTAGTGTAACCGATGTGAAATGGCTGGCTAGTTAGCGGTGGCGCGCTAATAGCGTTTCAATCGGTGATGTCACTCTGAGACCTGAAGTAGTTGTTCCCCTTGCTCTGCAAGGGCCGCGGCTTTTGTGGCGCGATGGGTAACGATGCTTCGTGGGTGTCAGTTGATGTGTGCAGAGGGTCCCTGGTTCGAGCCCAGGTAGGGGCGAGGATAGGGACGGAAGCTATACTGTTACATTAGCTACTGTTGTATCATGTTTTGACCATGATAGTTTACAATCCAGGGTCACGCCAAGCAGTTTAATCTCAATTTGCTCAATTGCCACATTATGAATTACAATATTTAGTTGAGGTTTAGTGAATGTCCCAAATACAATGCTTTAAGTTTATTAATATTTAGGACTAATGTATTCCTTGCCACCCACTCTAAAATTAAATGATGCAGTCGCTGTAGTAGCTGACGTATACAGTGTTTATTTTTATTTAACCTTTAACTAGGCAAGTCGGTTAAGAACAAATTCTTATTTACAATGACGGCCTACCAGAAGGCTGCCTGCGGGGACGGGGGCTGGGATTAAAAGTTAGACCCTACCATTGAAGTTTGGGGTCACTTAGAAATGTCAGTTTTTTAAATACATTTTTAAAATTGTCCATTTTAAAATATCATTGATCAGAAATAGTCATTTACAACGTCTACACTATCGTAGCTGGAAACGGCAGGTTTTTAATGGAATATCTACATAGGCATACAGAGGCCCATTATCAGCAACATCACTCCTGTGTTCCAATGTCACGTTGTGTTAGCTAATCCAAGTTTATCATTTTAAAAGGCTAATTGATCTTTAGAAAAGCCTTGTGCAATTATGTTAGCACAGTTAAACTGTTGTTCTGATTTAAAGAAGCAATAAAACTGTCCTTTAGACTAGGTGAGTATCTGGAGCATCAGCATTTGTGGGTTCTATTACAGGCTCAATGTCCAGAAACAAATCTTTCTTCTGAAACTCCAGCTACAATAGTCATTTACAACATTAACAATGTCTACACTGTATTTCTGATCAAGAGATGATATTTTAGTGAACAATTTTTTTATTTTTTTTTTCAAACAAAAACATTTAAGTGACCCCAAACTTTAGTGTGTAGTACAAAACACACCACAAGGGACAACACTACATAAAGAGACCTAAGACAACAACATAGCAAGGCAGCAACACATGGTAGCAGCACAAAACATGGTACAAACATTGGGCACAGACAACAGCACAAAGGGCAAGAAGGTTGAGTCATCTGAAAAGGGGCCTAAACAGCTGCCCTGGGGAATTCCTGATTCTACCTGGATTATGTTGGAGAGGCTTCCATTAAAGAACACCCTCTGTTCTTTTTAGACATAACTCTATCCACAATATAGCAGGGGGTGTAAAGCTATAACAAGACTTTCCGGTAGCAAACTATGATCGATAATGTCAAAAGCCACACAAAACAGCCCCGACAATTGTTTTATAATTTTCTCTCAGCCAATCAGTCATTTGTGTAAGTGCTGTGCTTGTTGAATGTCCTTCCCTATAATCGTGATGAGTGTCAATTTATTTACATTAAAATAGCGTGTCTGGTCAAACACAATTTCTTCAAAAAGTTTTCTAAGGGTTGATAACGGGCTGATTGGTCGGCTATTTGAGCCAGTAAAAGGGGCTTTACTATTCTTGGGTAACGGAAATTATTTTACTTCTCTCCAGGCCTGAAGGCACACACGTTCTAGTAGGCTTAGATTGAAGATATGGCAAATAGGAGTGGCAATATCGCCCGCTATTATCCTCAGTCATTTTCCATCCAAGTTATCAGACCCTGGTGGCTTGTAGTATATTCTAATCTTACTACACTTGCACACACTGTACAGAGATTTTCTATTGTGTTATTGACTACGTTTCTTTATCCCATGTGTAACTCTGTTGTTTATGTCGCTTTGCTTTATTTTGGCCAGGTAGCAGTTGTAAATGAGAACTTGTTTTCAACTGGCCTACCTGGTGAAATAAAATGCATTTTAAAAATCCCTCTGGTAAAGAATAACATGTATTGCTAACAGGCTAAGGAAACTTCATAATTTGGGTGAAGTATACCTTTAATTTGCCATGAAACGCCATTATTCCTAACTTGGTGGCTCTTGTACATTTTTATTTTAGCCAAATTCATTCCACCCTATTTGATGTTTGGGTTGGTATGTGTGGTTTGTCAAACCCTTAGGCACAGATACAGGCATACTAGACTCGCCTAGATTGCGTGTCAGAACCTGTCCACATTATGCATCTGATTTTTACAGGCTTGCCGTTTTTATGCATTACCTTAATTCTGCTAAGATAGCCTTTGTACAATCTCAGGTTTCAAACCACACCCTTAGGATAGGATTTTCTGCAGTCATCTACCTTGACTGAGTTCTTCCTGGATTGTGAATATGTAAGAATCGAAATGACACAAACAATTTCTGGCCTCATTTCTCATGATTTTTACAAAATATTTTCAGAACATGATTTGATACATTTGCATAAGTTCCCCTAAAGTTTTTTGTTGGTGAAACTAAGAACGTATGAGAATGTAATGTTGCTGGCTTACTCTTTTGGCTCAGTGTTGTTCAGTGTAATACTCTGGGGTGTATTCACTAGGAACCAAATGGGAGGGTCCTACCTGAATTTGTGCAATAGAAACTCATCTTGAAAATGTTGATACCCTTATCTGAATCCCACAGTTCTTACATTTCTAACAGTACTAAGGATGTGTTTGTAGGACTTTTGTAAAACTGAAATGTACTTTTGAGGGCAGTAGACAATATGTGTAGTTTAGAAAATGCCACCAGATGGGGCCAGAGTTTAAGAGGTTAAACCTTTCAGGGACATGGCGTAGAACTAGTGTGCATTGCTGACACCCTCAAGGTAAAACATTTTACTTGACAACTGCATTGTCATGGGTATTATGGTACACTATGTATACACAAAAGTATGTGGATACCCATTGAAATTAGTGGATTTGGCTATTTTAGCCACACCATTGCAGACAGGTGTATAAAATCAATCACACAGCCACACAATCTCCATAGACAAACATTGGCAGTAGAATGGCCTTACTGAAGAGCTCTGTGACTTAACCTGGAACCATCGTAGGATGCCATCTTAAACTAAAGTTTGGTGGCGGAGGAATAATGGTCTGGGGCTGTTTTTTATGGTTTGGGCTAGGCCCCTTAGTTCCAGTGAATGGAATTTATTAACGCTACAGCATACAATTACATTCTTGACGATTCTGTGCTTCCAACTTTCGCAATAGTTCGGGGAAGGCCCTTTCCCGTTTCAGCATGACAATGCCCCTGTGCACAAAGCGAGATCCATACAGAAATGTCGAGATCGGTGTGGAAGAACTTGACTGGCCTGCAGAGCCCTGACCCCATCGAACACCTTTGGGATGAATTTGAACGCCAACTGTAAGCCAGGCCTAATCACCCAACATCAGTGCTCGACCTCACTAATGCGCTTGTGGCTGAATGGAAGCAAGTGCCCGCAGCAATGTTCCAACATTTTAGTGGAAAGCCTTTCCAGAAGAGTAGAGGCTGTTGTAGCAGCAACAGTTGACCAACTCCATATTAATGCCCCTTATTTTGGAATGATATGTTTGACGAGCAGGTGGCAACTATGAAAATAAGAGTCGCACACTCCATATTTAAACTCACAGTAATTTATTGGGTATTTACATACTTTTGGTAATGTAGCGTTTTTGTCAAATATAACCTTTTTTAGAAAACGTTTAGGGGAAACGGATAAATTGGGAAAGGCAAACAATACTAAATACTTTTGCTCGGCTTTACTGAATACAGGTTGGAATGAACATTGGAGTAGTTCCAGGCTTTATTTGTGAAGGATTTTAGCACATAAGCAAATATTTTGTGTACTATATGTCCAGGTTATTTAAATAAGATGAGACTTGCTCAGTTGAGACCACATTAGACAACTTAAAATTAATAGAATCATCGCCACTGTCCTCCCCTTTTCAATTATTTTGTTGCACTGTACTTCATGGTGGGCCTTAACTGGGAGTTGCGTAACCAATTGTCCTGAACCTGAATAACCTGATTGGTTAATTTACGGAATCCTGATCTACCTTTCGTTCACTGGAATTCAATACACAATGTTTGTTGAAAGCCTTAATCTGCCTGGTCAAGGCTCTAGATTACGACGCACCATGGAAGTCTCATCAGGCAACATTGTCATCAGGTGGACAACTTTGGTACTCATTTTAGAAATCTATCAAGTCTGTTTTGCTCATTTATAAAACCTGATGAGATGAGCATCTGCAAATGTAGTGTTTTTGTCCAACAGTAACACAGGGAGAATATTTCCTTATGATACCAGTTTACTTTAGGTATCTTTTTTAAGATGGCATTTTGTCTCTTTTCACAGAATGTTGCCTTGTGTCCAGTAGTGGAAAAAGTACCCAGTTGTCATACTGTAATTTTACTCAAGTAATAGAAAATAACTTGCGTGGTAAAATACTACTTGAGTAAAAGTATTTGGTTTTAAATCTACATAAGTATCAAAAGTAAATGTTATTGCTGAAGTATAAATCATTTCAAATTCCTTTCTATATTAAGCAAACCAGACAGCAAGGGGCACACCAACACACAGATGTAATTTACAAACAAAACATGTGTGTTTAGTGAGTCCACCAGATCAGAGGCAGTAGGGATGACCAGGGATGTTCCCTTAATTGCGGGACTGGACCATTTTCCTCTCCTGCTAAGCATTCAATATGTAACATACTTTTGGGTGTCAGGGATCATGTATGGAATAAAAAGTAAAGTACGTTTTCAAATATAAATGAAGTACAGATACCCCAAAAATACCACTTAGTACTTTACACCGCTGCTTGCGTAAAACTCCTTACAGAACAAACACCCGACAGTATACAAAAACATAAATAGGGCTGAGGACTGTACAGGGGACTATACAACTGACTATCAAGGCTGTTTTGGTTGGCTTGGTAGTTCTAATGGAACCCATGCAATACTGCATAGTAGTTTAGGAGTTTTCTTTCAGGTGGGGGAATTTAAGATGCTTGAATGTTGCAACAGTCCAATAAAATTCCCCATGTCGACTATTTTGTGACATAGTAATCTTGTGTATTTATCAGTCTGCCTTACACTTTGTCCATGTAATAATAATTCCCCTTATGTGGTATAACACAAACCATATTGTTTCTAATAATGTATGTCTTAAACATATAGTACGTCCAGTCTGCCTTAAAGCATAACATTTGACAGTCATAGGCCACATTATTGTTTGGGCATTTTTTTTGTGTGAGTTGTATGAGCAACTGTTTATTCATACTCAATGGTCACTGTCCTCTTAAAAGGCAATGATGGTGGAGACAATTATTAAGAGGTTGCTTGTGTGGTGAACATTCCCCCTAATCCCCATGACGACAAATATAGAATCAGACAATGACCATTATGGTGCCTCGGTCAGTTCCCATGTGACTCATCGCGTCACCCCATGCCCTTGCGTGCCCGAACAAGGCGTGTGCGCTCATCCTTAACACCGTCATTGCGTCGGTAAATTACCTGTTGTGGCAGGAGTGCAGCCAACTGTAAGCCTAGCGGCAGTTCTGTTTACGCTACCTGACTGTCACCTGTTTGTGTGAGGCGGTGACCGATTGGTGGAGCGATGGGAGAGACTGGGCAACGGGTTTGACCGGATTTGTGAAGAGGATAATTTCAAGGCGCGGCCCCAAGACTCACAGAAAAACATTCATGTCATGACTCATGTACGTTACTATGCACAGTATGGCAACCTTGTTTGGTGTGCTTTCAGGAGCTGAGCCTGTAGGTTTTTGTATGTACTGTAGTGGTATGGTAGGGGAATTAGCATTCTCATTGAAGTCTATTGTTTTCACTCATGGGGACTGTTTCCCGGACACATTTAAGTCTAGTCTTGAACTAAAAAGCGTGGTCAAAATAGCTTTAGTCCAGGACCTAGCTTGATTTGTGTCTGGGAAACGTCACTTAGGCTGAGTTTACACAGGCAGTCCAACTCTGCTCTTTAGAACAATTGTCAAAAGAGCTGCTCTGATTGGTCAGAAGACCAATAAGTGGAAAAAATATCAGAATTTGGCAGCTTTTGTAAATGCAGCCTCTGCATTTAGGTCAAAGCATTGAGTGGGAAGGTTTTTGAAAAGTAGAAGTTTTACTTGTGCGCTTACATCTGTCCTGTCTGCATTCTCTGGGTATTCCCTCAAGGATGTCCTTGTCGGAAAGACACCTTATTTCATATTTGAACCTAAAGAATGGAATTCAAACAATGATTGAATGATCAGATCACATGGCAACAAGCGGTTTTGATACACTGAGTGGCTTTAAAGTTGGATAAAAGCTGAATCAATGTCTGGAAGGTTACATAATGATACTTTGTCATGTACTGTATCAAAGACCGTGGACACCTGCTCGTCGAACATCTCATTCCAAAACCATGGGCATAAATATGGAGTTCCTTTCACTGGAACTAAGGGGCCAAGCCCGAACAATGAAAAGCATCCCCAGATCATTATTCCTCCTCCCACCAAACTTTACAGTTGGCACTATGCATTGGGGCAGATGGTTCTCCTGGCAGCCGCCAAACTCAGATTTGTCCATCGGCCTTCTAGATGGTGAAGCGTGATTCATCACTCCAGAGAATGCGTTTCCACTCCTCCAGAGTCCAATGGCGCCAAGCTTTACACCACTCCAACTGACGCTTGGCACTGCGCATGGTGATCTTCAGGTTTGTGCTCGGCCATGGAAACCAATTTCATGAAGCTCCCGACTAACAGTTCTTATGCTGACATTGCGTCCAGAGTCAATTTGGAACTCAGTAGTGAGTGTTGAACCCGAGGACAGATGATTTTTTTACGCACTACGTGCTTCAGCACTTGGGGTTCCCATTCTGTGAGCTTGTGGCCTACCACTTCGCGGCTGATGTTAATTGCCCCTAGACGTTTCCACTTCACAATAACAGCACTTCCATTTGACATGGGCAGCTGTAGCAGGGCAGAAATATGACGAACTGACTTGTGAAGGTGGCGTCCTATGACAGTGCTACATTAAGTCACTGAGCTCTTCAGTCAGGCCATTCTACTGCCAATGTTTGTCTAAGGAGATTGCATGGCTGTGTGCTCACTTTTATACACCTGTCAGCAATGGGTGTGGATGAAACGGCCGAATCCACTAATTTGAAGGTGTACACGTACTCTTGTGTGTATATATTGTGTGGAACATGACACCCAAGCAGTTGAGTCATTTGGTTGGATTTTGGGGATCCGCTCGCATTCAATAGAAGTTTGTGTTTTTTTTTTAAATCAGGAGTGGCACTTTCTTTGATTGGGTGTGACCGAAACCAGTGTTTGGGAGGGGGGTGCAGGCTTCTGCATGACGCTTTTACAACCTTTCTAAGCAACCCAATGTTCCTTGGCTCAATCAAAAATTGCTTAAATTATTTGTTTTGTCCACCAGACATTGATAATTGAAGGCCACACCATGTTTTCCCGCTTCATGGAAAACGCCTACATTTGTAGGTGACGTGCACACACTGGCATATACGTACGCTGTTTTACTTACTGGCCCAGTCATGGGATGAGTTTGTCACACACGACTTGATGGACAGGTTTTGAACTCCTAAGGTACTGCGTGTGTCTGGGAGTGTTATTTGAATAAGTCAACTTGCTCAGGGACTTGCAACTAATTGGTTGAATTTATGGTTGTTGCGGCCATTCATTTCATTCTGTAGTTTCCGGCAGACCATTCCTCCTCTGCCCTCTAAAACCACTAAACTATTTTATAAAGTAGGGTAGTTCCCTGACCAGATATGGCTCTGTTTTTGGAGTGGCGCTTACTGGGAAGCAGCCATTTTGTCTGTCCCCATCAAGAGCTACACACAGAGCATCAGCCTTTGTTTTGAGTAGTGAACATATTCAAACAACCATGCCCTTCTATGACTAACCATAATGGTACCTACGCAGGTTGGACTCTTCATCCACTGAAGTGAACAAAACCGGGGAGAGTCAACGGCTAAAACGTTGCGTTAGTCTCTTAACATGGGATGGGCCAGTCTCAATTATGTAGGATTGCATCAACACGCATTAGGTCGAGGGCCTTATCTACAAGAAGGTTTACTTGAACATGATAATTTGTAGAATGGCATGGTCATTTATTGCTTCGTTTTTATTTATCTTGCTTTCTCATCCCAGGCCAGGCTCTGCAGTGCTACGAATGTCAAATCTGCCTCTTCAAGACCAAAGTCACCTGCGAGGCCGGGGAGCAATGTTTCAACGGTGTCGGAAAAGCAGGTAAGGACCTAAGGACTGGCTGACACGGGTCATAGGTGTCTTTCATTGTAAACATTTAGCAGACGCTCTTATCCAGTGCGACTTAGTGAGTTCAACACCGGTAGATAAACAACCATATATAGCAGTCATTGTAAGTACGAACTTTCCTCAATAAGCAGCTTACAGTATCAGCAAAATTGGTAAAAGACAAATGAGTTTGCTACAAACACCAGTACAACAGTAAGGTTTATTTTTACACCTTTTTAAAGAGCTTTTGTCCTCTTCAGAAGCCAACAAGGAAGGAAGACAACCTGCTACCATCCCTTTGCAGATGCTAAAATTTCACTTGTCAGCATTCTGCCTTGGGGCAAAAAGCTTATGGAAAACCACTTACGATTCGTAGTTTGTTGAATTACGTGCCGCTTGGCACGACGATGCCCAAGTAAATAAGTTAAGAGGCACCACATTATGTCTGTTTTTTCATCCACAGCTAAGGTTTTGGACATCAAGACAAAAGGCTGCCTGAAAATGGACAACTGCAACAAGGTGACTGATACCAAGATCCCTTTCATTTCCAACAGCACAGTCTACAGCGTAAACAAGACCTGCTGTAGCACGGACCTGTGTAACGCTGCCCCGGGCCTGCCCCGAATGCGCTTCCTGCACCTGGCCCTCGCCACCACCTTCGTGACCAAAGTCCTGGTGTAATGGGGGGGGGGGAGCCCTCTGGCCTACACGTATGCATATACAGAGGTTGATATGCATGTAGGTTGACGGTTCACACACACCAATATTAGCAGTAATCTGTCCATGTATAGAAGTCCTGCATTATCTTATATAATTTAGGCCAAGGAGGAAACATTTGTTAGTGTATCTTAAACCATCTAAACTTCAATTATTTCTACCCAAATTTTTTTTGTCCTTGATGCCTCTAAATCTCTCAATTTGTTTTATTGCTCACTTGGAAATGCAGTCAGATTAGCTTTTTTCCCTGACCCTCATTCCGTTGCACTTACACACCAGGGAAAACATTCAATTCAATGGAATGCTCTAGAATGCTCATATACAATAGGCAAGTTTATCAACTTAATTGAGCAGATGTTTTCTGGCACTTTAGTAGGATGAAGCGCTTCAGTCACTATACTGTATATGTGAATCTGTCAGTATATGTGTATACTGACAGATTCATTCATCATCAATAGGGAGCTCCGCTAACAAAGACAATCTTTACCATCTTTGGTGTTGGTTATACCGGCTTATACAGTAGGTGTTATGGGTGATGGGCTGCATGTATAACCATTCAGTGTTGTCCCAATTGCCATGCTCTATTATACAGTATATCTTCTTAGGACGCCGCAGGCCATCAGCTTGAATGAGGCCAATGTATACATTTCAAGGGTTAAGTACATGCCATTTCAGTCAATGTTAATTTCAGATGAATGCTAATTTCAAACCACTATTTCAATTTGATGTTCACTGTTAATGAGCTGATTATCCAGCCACTTGGTGTTGGGGAGCTCCACTGATCACCCAAATTAATAATGCAATTGCTCTATGACCATGTTTCCCCCAGTCATGCGCTAAATGATGACCTAGACCAAAGGAGGGCTAGTTGCTAAACTAGTCTCTCTCCCTAGAAAGGGCAAGCAATGTGGTTAATCTTGTTTTGACCGGGAACTGTATTTTTGGCCACCCTGCCTATTCCTTTTTGCCTAAAGTAATGCTTGTATTTGTATGGCAATATTACAATGTAGAGAATTAAATCAAGCTTTTTAAATGCTATATTTTTATTAATAGGATTATTTTCTAGGTTAAAATTGGACATTTGTCAAACTTACTTTCTTGTTTGGGAAGAACTGTGTACTAATTTGATGTTAGCCATGTAACTAAATGGCTTGACTGATTGGGTAAATATGAAACATTTTATTTTTGCAAACCTATTTTAAACAATGTGTATACTGTACGTGATTGCTGGGTGACTGTGCAAAATAAATAAAATCAATAAATGATTAAAGCTTCTACAAAAATCCCTTACCACCTTAATTCTTTGCTATTGTCTATCGGCGTCATTACCTTTTTTTCCACCCCCAAACAAACCAGTCAAGTTTGTAGCTTAGCAGTACACAGGTTTTCCCCTCTCCGGTGCCCACTCAAACCACTTAAAAACCTGGTGAAAATTCACAATAGCCCTCTTTTTCTATACCATGCCTGTGTTTCGTCAAGTACAAGTAGAATTTTGCGACGAATGAGTCAGTTATTCGTTCATCCGCACCCGCCCATCTATGTGACAATCTGAGGCCCCGACCCCTCAAATAGGGCGATAGAAAATGCCCTTTTGTAAACCTAATTTAGATGAATTAACTCCACGATTTACAATAGCGATGAGTAGTGTGGAGCTCCGATGTCACAAATGAACATTATTCCGTGTAAATGCGGGCGATTCTTTAGTTGCCGAAATCGATTGTTTGATTTTATCCCTTACAAAAACAAGTTACAACCGCAGTAACTGCAATCAACTGTGGTATTTTGGATGCAGTAATTGCAGTTATACTGCAATCTTAGTAAGAACTGTAACGTCACCGCACAACTCCATCAATAGTTTATTCAGTAACATTTAGATAGTCTACCAAGATGTTGGAAAGCAGAAACATAAGCCTATTTGTTAGTCAACTCCTCTATAATTAGGAGAACCGGGACGAAAGTAACTTTATTCCTTATTTACTCCGATAGATGGTAAAGAGTATAAATGAAATAGACCGAGAACAGAACTACCGCAACAACTTTTGTACCTGGCAGCGGGGCGAGAGTAAGACAGCCTTGGGATGGAAGTAACATGCTGACCAGACCGGACGCGTCGCAATATACATTTAGAAATCCATGTTATTCAATTATTGCACCCACACTGCTCGCGAGCGTCTGCAGATCTCGCTGAAAATACTGCCTCTCCCATCTCAGTGGTTTATAGAAGCAGGTACCCACGTGGGTGATTGAAAGAAGATCTTTGTTGCCGGTTGTCATTAATACTGCAATGAAACAGCAGGGAGCAGGTCTCGAACCCTAGATTTCGGTGCTTATAAACCCATTGTATTGCCATTACAATACAATGGCAGTTTAGATGCGATCACCATATAAGTTCAAAGATAAAAGCCTGGAAGGAGGAGAGATGACTAGAAACAATTCGGTTGGCCGTTTAATGTGTGGATTAATTGTCGGAGTAGAGGTTCTTGTCCATTTCAGGTAAAATAACTCAATGTTTATATCCCAGGACAAATTAGCTAGCAACAGCAAGCTAGCTAAATAGGACAAATTAACTTTAGCTAGCAAGTGCAAGCTAGCTAGCTAAATTGCCATACATGTTTAATGCTTTTCGACCTGTCCCCAAATTAATGTCATTGGCTCAGTTTGTTTTGATATTTTAACCTGCGTGTCGTGATCGCGTTTGGTGTAGGGGGACAAAATACATTTAAGCACGATAGCACACGCGCGGAGCCGGTTTGGGTTCAGCATAACAGCTAGCGGGAAGTACACTAAATCTGTTATATTTGTAACGTTCGTTACTTTCAACAAATGTACCATAGGTTTGAAATGTATGAAAATTAACCATGCGTCAACATCACATGCGCGCAACCACAGTATTTTGCATTACAATATTAAATCGGACAGAAATGGGAAATGGATCACATAATAGCTATATTAACTATTTTCTCTTTAATGGGAAAATGTAGTAGGGGATGTTTTTCACAATTTTCAATGAGTATTCACGTTTAGCCCTGCCAATCAGATGAGCCCCAGCTGTCCTTGTCACGCATGCTCCTCATGTCTTAAAGGAATGTTTTTATTCTCTTCACAAAAGGCAAACTCATACTTATCACATTCCATGGCTTGACACAAGATAATTGACCCCATTATAGTAAAGATGTTTTTTTTTAACCACTAACCTGTCGATTAAAGCTTGTGAGAAGCTGATCAATTAAGTCAATTGATTAAGGTACAATTATGATTTAATTTTCAAACATTGTCACTTGTTGATATTTTGCTAACATATAAGCAATATGAACTAAAGAAGACAAGGGCCTGTGCTTAAAAGTTTTTTTTTTATTCCAGGTTAACGTGTAATTTATCCCAGGCTACCCAAGACTATGTCACTAGATTGGTTAAGAAAAGTACATGTTAAACAACTAAACATAACTCTACAACCAAAAAAACATTAGCGAGTCTTTTTTCTTACATCGTACAAAACTTGATATCTCGGCAAAACATGGTTGGACTGGTATTATTATTTTTTTTGCAGGGGTCTTGTCCTCTGCATTAGGAACCTTCTTCGGTGAGGTTTAACGGCGGTTGGCATCCAATATTAATGGTGCATTTCCAGCCACCAATGAATTGTACTGGAGTATAAATGTATTATACTTTGTGATACAAAAAGGGGAAATAAAAAAATAACAAATTACCCTGCCAACAAACCTTATACTCAAAAACCCACCACCCCATTCCACTATTTTGATCCTACACCAGGTTGACGCCCTAGGAGGACGGGACACTACCATTTAACAAAACCCTGTAACACTTCTACAGTAAAATCTCATAAACCCAAGTACTTCTCTGCAGCTGCCACAACTATTTTCTCTGATTTACATTCCATTTCTGCAGTACAGTTAATAACCATGCCAATGAACGCTAAAAAAAAGCCCCTTCCTGAAGCATATTTCATTCGGGCAAAAGTCTACTACTCACCGGGAGCCTCTTAGGATCCCTCACCCTTGACCCATCTTCCTGTACTTTCTTCACTGTCTCAGCAAACAACACCTTCTGTACAACAACTCTAACCCTAGCAACCTCCACCTGCTTCTCTCACACTTCTGATCCCCAGCATGGGCACCCATACAGTTAAACACACACTGCTTCTTTCACCAATACTTCACAATCCTTTGTCCCATGCCCTCCTGCACACTTCTCACATCTAGGAAACTCCCTCCTACACACTGCTGAAACATAACCATAAGCTTGGCACCTGAAACATCGTAGTGGATTCGGCACAAAAGCTCTTACGGGATAACTGACATATCCTAACATTACTTTGTTGGGTAACAACTCAGCATCAAAACTTAAAAAGAACAGACAGTGACTCTTCTGTTTCACGCCACCGGGTCTGGGCTTCACAGACACCGGGAATCTTCAACATTAGTTATCCAGCTCCACCCTCACCGCTACCACTGTAATCACTCACTCCTTTCAATGGCATCCTGTTCCTGAGAGCAAAGCAAGAACAGGTCTCATTCCCATTCACGTGGCGCCTGCTCCCTCTGGACAAAAGAAACACAATCATCACAAGTCCCCTTCAGGTTAACTTCACCAATTCAACCGCACCCAACCTGAAACCACATATGGTCCAGCCAAAACTGAGTGGTGCCCTTTCTCCAAAAATCACTCCTACTGGACCAGATTCATCTTTACCATGACCATCGGTGTGAGGCTCGTGCTCCGAGATCTTCACCACACCTGCCAACAGGTAATTCATCCTCATTCTCTTCCCATTCAACCCCAGAGCGACTGGAGTACAGCTCATTCTGTTTGTACTTGACGCCAATCTTCCTCGACGCACCGTCTCCCTTATGGTTGCTAGCTTCATCAGATTCACACTCGTAACCTACTTCCTTCCACCTCATCGACCCCAAACCTGGAAAACTACATTTCATAACACTATCAGTGTCGGATGCCTTGTTCCTATCGCCATCTTCGAGCGCATGTTCTCCCGCTCAATGTTCTCGAGTTCTCCGCCGTTGTTTTATGAACTTGCTGACTTCTCGTTAATCAATAGGCTATGTCAAAATATACACAGGTGATATTGGGGTGTCTTTGAATCCGGAGACACAGAGACCCAAAAAATCAAGGCAACAACATTATAGAAACAAGGACAGTGAAAAAGGATAGTTTATAGTGCCTTTGAATCTACAGTGTCTAAGGAGTACTGCCAGAATGGCTCTCTTTGTTTTAGTTTACATATGTCACCTCATCTTGGTGAAATGTAGACGTGCTCTAGAGCTACAAAGCGCAGGGAGGAAGTCTCCGACCACATTTTCCAATCAAGCATACAGTACCAGTCAAAAGTTTTTGACTAAGAAGCAGAGAGATGGAGTGCTGTATCAGATGACCTGGCCTCGACAATCTCCACCTCAACCCAATTGAAATGGTTTGGGATGAGTTGGACCACTGAGTGAAGGAAAAGCAGCTAACAAGTGCTCAGCATATGTGGGAACTCCTTCAAAACAGTTGGAAGAGCGTTCCTCGTGAAGATGGTTGAGAGAATGCCAAGAGTGTGCGAAGCTGTCATCAAGGCAAAGGGTGGCTACTTTGAAGAATCTAAAATATTAAATATATTTTGATTTGTTTTGATATCGTCACTATTATTCTAGAATGTAGAAAATAGTAAAAATAAAGAAAAAACCTTGAATGAGTAGGTGTGTTCAAACTTTTGACTGGTACTGTAAATTGGCTTTAAGTTTGACCAATATAAGCAGACCCGTAGATGCATTTGAGCATGTATATGACATTTGTGGTGCTACAGTTAATGAAGCTTTGAATTTTGTATGCTTTACCTGTTCTCGGGTGGTAAAAAACTTTAGTGTTGGTCGTATTGTCACAACATACAGTGGCCACACTTGTAATTACCATTGGGCGGGCCTGGGAGCCAAGTGTCACCCGTTTTTGGTAGCTGGATGCTGTGCGTAACGGAATCGGCTAGATTGCGCACACAGCGAAAACAAATGCAGGGCAATGTTGTGAACTCTGGTAGATTTGGAACACTTTTGAGGATGTTCCAGTGTTTCAATACGATGGATTTGATGAGACCGGCACATGGGTTGTAAGGCCATTCTACTGCCAGTGTTTGTCTATGGAGATTGCATGGGTGTGTGCTCGATTTGTGTGCCTAACACTCATTTGAAGGGTTGTCCACATACTTTTTTATATATAGTGTATCTTTTCCAAAGTGCGACATTGTGGAAATATGAGTTTTTCTGGACATCATAAATGAAGGTCTCCTCCCAGTGTCCCATAAATCAATGCCTATTAGTACAGAATAACTTATTTAAATGTAATTCGCAAATACATTTGAAAGTGTCAACTTTTAATGCAAAAGGGTCTATCCTATCAGAAGGGGATAAAGAGAGTCCTTTACTCAGGACTGACACTTGGGCATCAGTGAGAGACCCTGGTGATATGTTGATTACTGAATATTCTTGTTGCGGTTCTGACTGAACTTCCTCAGGGGGCCTGGAGGTGGATTGATGAGCCTGCTATTCGAAATAAAAAAAACAGACTATGCTATTGCGTGCCACTGCATTTAAGCCAACCATGGCTCACCTTCCTCCCTGCGCTTTGTAGCCATAGAACACAGCAAAATTACACCAAGAGGTGGTGACATTGTACGCTAACTAAAACAAAGAGCCATTATGGCAGTACTGCTTAGACACTGTGGATTCAAAGTGGCTAAACAATTATTTTTCACTGTCCTCGTTTCTATAATGTTGTTACCTTGATTTTTGGGGTCTCTGTGTCTCCGGATTCATAGACACCAAAATATAATCTATGTATATTTTGACATGTCCTATTGATTAACGAGACATACTATTTACCTTATTATTTTGTGCTATAATTTGCCATTTACGTTGAAACATTATCATTATATATATATATTTTTTACATGTTTGTGTCTCAATGGGATATAAATAAGAGCTAAGTGCAAAGGTCAGGTCACTCTGAGGAAGACCTCAGCTGGACGTCGAGACGTCAGTCACCTGTTCGCGTCCTGTACAATGGATGAAAGTGAGCATAAAGCAATCAATCTCTGCCTTTGCCAGGTACGCTGCTACTTAATATTTGAATGGAGTTGTTTTTTTTGTAACTGCAGGATGAGAAAGTGCATGCACTGCAGCCTCAATTAGCCTAGCTAGCTCAAGTTAGCTAGCTTAACTAGCTTCACCCAGTTTGATGCAGTCAAGACAGGTACTTCGTATTCGCGGATAAATAACCTAGTTAGGACAGCTATTAGTCTACTATACCGCGAGTCGGCTTCTTTTGTTGCTGTCTCTCCCTCCCTATGTCACTTGCTAAGAGTACAGACCCTCCCCCGCCTGCTAGAGCGGCGCCTGTCTCCCTCGTGATTTATCAGCTCCGGTTAATAAAGTAGCTTTAAAAAAAATAAGACTGTTCTGCTGCGTTCCACACTTGGATCGGATCTAGATCCGACCAAGTCTCTACCGAATGGGTCTAGTTGTCCTCGATTCCATTTGGAACTGGTCTCTATTTTAAAAATGAATTCATGCACATCCCCAGGTACATGTCGGAACAGGTCCAACTTTTTTTGGAACCGTAAGTACCTCTAGTTCAGGGGTGTCAAACTCATTTCGCATCGTGGGCCACATACGGCCTAGGGAGATGTCAAGTGGGCCGGACCATTAAAATTATACCATACTCTGCTATAAATAACCAAAATATCATGTCTTTCCTTTGTTTTGGTGTAAAGAAGCACAAGAACATTAGGAAAATATTGAAATTTAATGAACTATCCTTTTACAAAACATTTCATGAAACACCTCATATTTCCTTAGACAAATGTGCAATTTACTTTTATCATTCACAAATATGCATTGCAACTGATCCCACTGATTGTACAAAAGCACAAAACTTTAATTGGTACTGAAAAATATAGTAATGCACTTTAAGATTAAATGAGACTTTTAAAGAAAGGAATTTTTAAACCACTTACACATACGCATATAAAATCTAAATGTAATCCCTGCGTACACCTTACAAACTAAGGAGAGTGATTTTAAATGTGTAATGAAGAAAGTGTTCGCCTGTCCTGTAAATCTGTAAACTTCATACATGAAACATACATACACATACAATACATACTGAAAATTGATGGAGTTGTATGAACAGTAGAATTCCATCACACAACTTTTGTTTTGAAGCTGCTGACTAACATTAAAGTGCACATTTTTTAAATCACCACAGTAAGGATTCATCTTCACAGAGCTGTATTCTTTAAATGCAAACAGTATCTAAGGCAGCATTTTAAAGGTGTTAGTCTAGTCTGGACTTGTATTTGTTCCTGAAACTTGGCATCTTTTGGCCTGTACAAGTGCATCAACACCAGGTGTCATGTCCTGACTAGCTGTCACTTTCAGAATGTCATTTAAGTGCTTGTTTGTGAGCCTTGAACGCATTTTTGTTTTATTGATATTCATCACTGAGAAAATTTGTTCACAAAGGTAGGTTGTCCCAAACATGCACAAAATTTTAGCAGCCAGGGCTGTTAATTTGGGGTACCCTGGTAGTAGATACTGATAAAATCTGTCCAGACCTACAGAGGCAAATTTGCCCTTCAAATCTGCATCACACTGCAAATCAATTATCTCTAGCTGAATTTCGACCGGCAGATCAGAAGCTTTATTAACTGTGAAAGGTGAGCGAAAAACTGAAAATTCTGTCTCAAGTTCACCAAATACCTGAAAACGTTTCTCAAACTCCCGCAGTAGTCCTGCAATTTTGTCTTTGTACCGTTTCATGTCCGCATCAGGTCTGGTCACACACACATCTCTCAGACAGGGGAAATGAGCAGGGTTGCCATTTGCCAGTTGCATCTCCCACAAAGTCAGCTTCAACTTAAATGCATGTATGTTGTCAGAAAACTGGGTGACAACTTTTTTGCGGCCTTGCAACATTTTGTTCAGATTGTTCAAGTGTTCAGTAATATCAACCAAGAATGCAAGGTCCCGTAGCCATTCCTGAGATTGTAATTCCAACACCGGTTTTCCTTTTTTCTCCATGAACTGTCCGATTTCCTCTCGTAGATCAAAGAAATGCCTCAGCACAGCGCCTCGGCTTAACCATCTCACTTCAGTGTGGTATGGCAGGCTGTGGGTAATGTTGCTGTCGCTGAGAAGTTTGTCAAACTGACGATGGTTCAGACCTCTGGACCGGATGAAATTTACAGTGCGAACAACCACTTCCATGACGTGGTCCATTTTCAGCGACTTGCAACACAATGCCTCCTGGTGCAAAATACAGTGAAATGTCCAGAAACGATCTCCATTAAGGGCTTGTACTTTGTCTTTGAACTTTGTCGCGACACCTGCTTTCTTTCCGACCATGGATGGCGCGCCGTCTGTAGCCAGGCTGACAGCGCGGGACCAGTCCACTCCAACTCTGTCCAATGCAGCAACGACAGAGCCGAAAATGTCCTCAGCTGTTGTGGTGTCCATCATTGGCACCAACTCAAGAAACTCTTCAGTAACAGTCAATGTCTCATCAACTCCTCGAATAAATATGGCCAGTTGGGCCACGTCTGTGATGTCAGTGCTCTCGTCAATTGCCACGGAAAATGCAATAAATGACTTGACTCTCTGTTTCAATTGACTGTCTAAATCTGCCGATAGTTCCGAAATCCTCTCTGCTATAGTATTCCTCGTCAGGCTAATATTGGCAAAAGCTTGTCGCTTCTCGGGACATACAAGTTCAGCCGCCTTCATCATGCATCGTTTAACAAAGTCACCGTCGGAATACGGCTTCGATGCTAATGCTATTTCGCTAGCAATTAGGTAGCTGGCTTTTACCGCTGCTTCACTGACTTCTCGGCTCTGGATGAAAGTTGACTGCTGTTTCCTCAGACCCGCCAGCAATTCGTTAATCTTATCTCTTCTCAGTTGTCCTTGCAAGCCGTCATATTTTTCGCTGTGATGAGTCTCGTAGTGGCGTCGAATATTATATTCCTTCAATACCGAAACTTGTTGCAAACACACCAAGCACGAAGGTTTTCCGTGCATCTCTGTAAATAAATAGGACGTGGTCCATTTTTCTTTGAAAATTCTACACTCCTTATCTACTTTTCTCCGTTTGGATAACGACATTTTGGCTAATGAGGGTGTAGCGGAGAGGTAGAGACCAAGGTATTAACAACGTCGTAACAAGCAGCAGATGGCGCATTGATACCGTCTGCTGTTTTCAGTCTGTCTCAGTGATGCGGCTTGTCTTCTACTCTGATGGAAAGAGTGCGCCCCTTAGCGGATAATCCATGAATTGCAGCGAATTAAAAATATTAATTCCATCTCTTTTATGCATTTTTTCCACTTTCAAATTATCCTGCGGGCCTGATCGAACCTCCTTGGGGGCCGGTTCCGGCCCGCGGGCCGTATGTTTGACACCCCTGCTCTAGTTGAAATACTATCAGCTTTTATGACGTTGATAATGATACCACCTATCCGCGCATTCATTTTCTGAAGTTGCTGAAATAAATAAATTACATTTCTCCACTCCTGCTCCGGAGTAAAAATGTACATGTGGTGTATTATTTTAATGGAAGAAATGCTTAATTCATATTATATTAGACTATGTAGGAGGTTATAGACCTACAGTAATTTCAGTCGGGTTAAATGGAATAGTATCCTATCTGAACAGTGTGACGACCCTCCCACTCTGTCTGCAGTATTCTCTCTGTGTTCTTGTTTCCTTATTAGGATGTCGGTGGGCGGAGTTGGGAGGGTCGTCAGCTACATGGGAGACACCTGGGCCCCGTGTCTCCCAGGATAAATACACCACTTCCCCATTCATGGAGAGAGTCTCTCCATGCAGATGGAGAGAGTCTCTCCATGCAGACACCTTGATAGATTTTTGTTGTGTTTTTTTGTGACTTTTTGGTTGTTTGCTTTAGCACCTTTCAACACACCGCATTCACATTCATGCATGCAAAACACTCACTTACACACACCATTGTATATTATACTTAGTTACTTTAGTTAATAAATATATATTTTGTTACTCCTTTTCTCCAGGTTGTCTCCCTTTTTGTTACGGACTTTGAGCCGGTTCGTGACAACAGTAAGTAGGCTACATTCCCTTATTTGACGCCCCAGTGTTTGTATAGATGGGTTGGTTGTTTAGCGGCAGAACAGAAGGGGTTGGCTTAAATTGTTGACATGTAAACTATATTTAGTCTCCTATGTTTTATTGAAGACATACATTTGCTCAATGAGCTCTTGTCTCTCAAATACATTGTTACTGTTGTTGGTCAGCTAGCTAGCTATTTTTGCCATATTATCATAGACATGACATCATCCTAACATGCCGACCTGACACGTCGCGTGCGCGAGCGTCGCAAAATAAATGTAGAAATCCATGTTATTCAATTATTGCTCGCGTCTGCGACGCCAAGGGCTAAAATAGAAGTCTATTTCTGACGCAGATCACGCTGAAAGTCATCTACTCATTGGTTTATAGAAGCAGGTACCCACGTGCCATCTCCTCATTGGTTTTACCCACGTGGGTGTTGAAAGACTAGCAAGTGCAAGCTAACTAGCTAAATTGCCATTCATGTTTAATGCTTTTCGACCTGTCCCAAAATTAATGTCATTGTTTTGATATTTTAACCTTCGTGTCGTGATCGCGTTTGGTGTGGGGGGGCAAAATGAATTTATGCACGATAGCGCACGATGGCGCAAGCGCGAAGCCTGTTTGGGTTCCGTGTAAGACATGGAATATTTACTAGGATTAAATGTCAGGAATTGTGATAAACAAAGTTTAAATGTATTTGGCTAAGGTGTATGTAAACTTCTGACTTCAACTGTAGATACTTTTGTACCCGTTTCCTCCAGCATCTTCACAAGGTCTTTTGCTGTTCTGGGATTGATTTGCACTTTTCGCACCAGAACGCGTCTCCTTCCTGAGCGGAATGACGGCTGTGTGGTCCCATGGTGTTTATACTTGCATACTATTGTTTGTACAGATGAAGGTGGTACCTTCAGGCATTTGGAAATTGCTCCCAAGGATGAACCAGACTTGGAGGTTTACAATTAGTTTTCCGAGGTCTTGGGATATTTTTAATTTTCCCATGATGTCAAGCAAAGAGAGAGTTTGAAGGTAGGCCTTGAAAAATGTCCACAGGTACACCTCCAATTGACTCAAATGGTGTCAGAAGCTTCTAAAGCCATAACAATTTTCTGGAATTTTTCAAGCTGTGTAAAAGGCACAGTCGACTTAGTGTATGTAAACTTTGGAATTGGACCCATTGGAATTGTGATACAGTGATAAGTGAAATAATGTCTAAACAATTGTTGGAAAAATTACTTGTCATGCACAAAGGAGATGTCTTAACCGACTTGACAAAACTATTGTTTTTTTAACAAGAAATTTGTGAAGTGGTTGAAAAACGAGTTTGACTCCACCCTAAGTGTATGTAAACTTCCGACTTCAACTGTAAGTCTCGAAGGTGTAAACATACCAATCAACTGAGAATGTTAATAATGTTATTTTCTCTTCATTTAATAATTTAAAAGTTTATATAAATGTTGAACAGTATGCCGTTACTATTCAAAATGGAGGGACTCTTGGATGCTAGCTTGAAATATACTTATTCATGTTACCATACCAGAACTTATTGATTACTTTACATGTATAAGGAATGTATATGTTGGTGGTCAATGGAGGGTGGATAACAACTAGGTGTATGGAAAGTTACTGAGTGAGACAAGTGGGAGTGCAGAAAATTTACATTCTGTCAAAACATGGTATTGTTAAATCTCATGGCTCCTAAGGAGGGAGGCAAAGGGCAACAGTCTGGTTCCAGTCACTGATAAGGTAGGACAGTCGTGGATTAGGGAGGAGTGAGGAATTTGGCCCGAGGTCAGGTCAGATGGAGTGAGAAGGAGCAGTGCCATCCCAGAAACATATACATTGTAGAATAATAGTGAAGTCATAAACTATGGAACACACATATAGAATCATGTAGTAACCAAAAAAAGTGTTAAACAAATATTTTTGATTCGTCAAAGTAGCCACCCTTTGCCTTGATGAGTTTTGTACACTCTTGGCACTCTCAACCAGCTTCACCTGGAAGGCTTTTACAACAGTCATGAAGGAGTTTCCACATATGCTGAGCACTTGTTGGCTGCTTTTCCTTCACTCTGCGGTCCAAAGCATCTCAATTGGGTTGAGGTCTGGTGATTGGTGAGGTCAGGTCATCTGATGCAGCACTCCACTTTCGTTCTTGGTCAAATAGCCCTTACACAGCCTGGAGGTGTGTTGGGTCATTGTCCTGTTGAAAAACAATTGATAGTCCCACTAAGCACAAAACCAGATGGGATGGTGTATTGCTGCAGAATCCTGTGGTAGCCATGCTGGTTAAGTGTGCTTTGAATTCTAAATAAATCACTGACAGTGTCACCAGCAAAGCACCCCAACACCATCACACCTCCTCCTCCATGCTTCACGGTGGGAACCACACATGCCGGGATCATCGATTAACCTACTCTGCGTCTCACAAAGACACGGCGGTTGGAACCAAAAATCTCAAATTTGGATTCAGACGAAAGGACAGATTTCCACCAGTCTAATGTCCATTGCGTGCATTTCTTGGTCCAAGCAAGTGTTCTTTAGTTGTGGTTTCTTTGCAGCATTTTGACCACGAAGGCCTGATTCAGTCTCCTCTGAGGCTGGTAACTCTAAAGAACTTATCTTCTGCAGCAGATGTAACTCTGGGTCCATCTTTCTTGTGGCGGTCCTCATGACAGCCAGTTTCATCATAGCGCTTGATGTTAAAACTACACAAAAAAAAACTTTCAAAGTTTTGGAAATTTTCCAGATTGACTGACCATGTCTTAAAGTAATGATGGACTGTTGTTTCTCTTTGCTTATTTGAGCTGTTCTTGCCATGATATGGACTTGGTCTTTTGCCAAATAAGGCTCTTAGTTTTGATGTCTTCACTATTATTCTACAATGTAGAAAATTGTAAAAAATAAATAAAACCCTGGAATGAGTAGATGTGTCCAAACTTTTGACTTCAAAGTAGTCACCTGCTTCTTCCTTTCACTTCTCATGCTACATACAAGAGCACACATATCCACTATTGTTCAGTGGAAAAAACAGTGGAAAAAAAGTTTTACTGTGGGGGATTCTGTTTCTGGCAGCTGACATACCGTGGTCTATAGGAATTCCCATGCTGGGAAAGTTGATATCAAACACATAATAGGACACATCCAATGCACTGTACCTTGTTCAAATGGCTGTCCACTAATGACTGTAAACACCTGTGAGCAGTCCCCAAGAGCCAACACAAATTGGTAGGGTCTGGACTCTGGACACCTCCGCCTGGTGCAGGTACTCAACCATGTTGGTCCCAACCCGTTAGATTTTAGAATATGATGACTTGTGCAAAGCATGGAGGCACACTGACAATGCCACTCACAATTTATTTTGTATACTATATAGCCATTTAAGAAAATATAAACACACAATCCCTGTTTGATACCTACATCTTCCATTAAATTTGGGGCGGAGGCTCATAGATACACACGGAGGTGTGACTTAACGTGATCACACCCCGATTAGGGTACAGCAGTAGGGTACTCATTACTCCCATGTAATTAGCCAAACTATGGTGGCATCTTCAGCAAACTACTGACAATTTTTTTGTCATTTCAATAAACGTTTTCAGCAGCCTCATGTGTCGTTATTAACATACTTGGTTGTCACAACAAATTATTTGCATGATACTTATTCTGCCACGCTAATGTGTTACCCGACCTGCCAACACTGACAGTAAGTTGTCACATTATACTTAAGTCACTGTTTGTTTACCCCTAGCTTTTTTGACGGTTAGCTTATGTTATCTGGCTGGCTAGTGAAAGAAATTCATCTCAATCTAATTCGCTAGTTTTAGATACGTTGCGTAACTACTTCCAGTCTTTGCCTGCCTTTGAACAGTCTAGGTAATTAGAGAAGTAGATTTTTGCCTATATGTGACCAACCGGCTTAATTCGGTCTTATGTAGCAAAATTTTAAATGGTGTTTTAATGTCCTTTCAACTTCCCGGAGACCAGCTGGGGAGACAACCCTACCAAATTGGCTTATGGCATTATCTACACCTACTTGGTGGAATCGACATGTTTGCATAAATATCCAAATGCAGAAGAAAATTATAGTTGTTATTTGTATGGATACAGCGCACTAGTCCTTACTACAAGCTAACTAGCAAGCTTTGAGCAATACACATAGCTAGTTAGATACAAACAAGTGTTACCGGAGATGAAGTACTTTGAACACACATGTAGAGTAACAGGAGCTCACAGCTTTCCATCATAATCATCGCAGCGTAATTACCAGAAACCATGAGGTTCTTCTAACCTGGTCCATGAGCAGTTGATGATACTTCATTTGGTTTTCTTTTTCTCCCACTATGGTTCAAACAAAAACGGTACGCAACAGCTTATCATCAGCATCTTAAAAGCAGAGCGAGTTAAGAAAGGCTGATCATTTCAGCTGATAATCATGAGGTACATTATCTATTCATACTAACATTTTACATTTAGATGAAAGTGTATCTAATTAATTAAGACACCATGGAAGTATGTTCAAAGTGACCAACCAAGCACATTCAAAATGTTTATAGAATTATATATATTTTTTAAATAAATACAGCCGTTGTCAGGTTATAAGTAGGCAATCTAACATATGAGTAATGGGCTGTACCATACTCAGGGCCCTGCCTACAGTATCTATAGGTTCATTTACACAACAATGTCTTGGAGTGTGCAGTTCTGCATAACAGATATTGGAGTGGTGTTCTGTTCATTCAAGGCTTACAAACACTATCATCTAATTTCCCCATCCATCTCCCTATGCCTATCCACTATTTAAATGTACAGGCTACAAGTCAATTAAGGACTTTCTGGTCTCTTAGAAGCTGGGCCGGAATGTCTTCCTGCCAATCTCGTAGACTGGTGTGGGAGGACCACTGGCAGAAGTGTCAAAGGGATGTCACCTTGTGCATCTGGAAAGAAATATTTAGTGATTAACCTGATCGTTTCAGGCAAAATGTAATGAGCATCTGGCACCACCAGCATGGTTCTTTCAAACTATACCTGCACTTTGAAGAGAAGATCTTGGGCCTGCTTTTCTCAGCTGGCAAAGCAACATTTTTGGTCCTTGAAGACCCCGATCCAGTTCAGTGAGCTTCACCGAGCAGTCCGGGTTTCAAATAGAAGTCCTGAACAATCTGTAGTAAAGCAGACAAACAATTACTTTGCCTTTGCAGTTAATCATTGCTCTAACACCTAACTCTCAAAGTCATCCTGACCTCAGTCTGGAATGGCTCTTTGATGTTGTCGGCACAATGAGTCGATAATGAAATGAAGGGGGCTGTGCTTTTACTGGTTGGCTCTCCTCTGTCTCTCACTCAAACACACACAGCCCCTTAGCACCGCCTGTTTTATTACAATGGTTGGATTTTCAAATCCAAACAATGAGACGTCTCAACCCGAGGGGGGGGGGGGGGGAACATTGAGAGAACCCTGTCGCACAATTTATGAGTGAATATTGCATTAACAAACAGCCTCCTTTCAAGACCAGTGTGGTCAAAGCCAATATTCCCTATAAACTGCATGCAGGCGTGCTGCTCCCCGGGACTGCCATGCAGAAACAAAGATCAGCCCGCGCAAAAACGCACGAGATTGAACTTCTCGTTAGTTAACACTATCAATGTTTCCCTTTACTGTTGGAATTGCGATCGAATTAACACAATATTATCCACTTTCAATGCAACATACCGAAAGAAAACAAACTAGTCAAGAGTTCTTGTTATAGGCAGAGCGTATCAGAGTAGGACTCTATTGCATTGACAGGTCAATCAGAGCTGCAGTAGGCCTATATGCAAATAGACCATTGCCATACATGGATGTGCCATTCATTTTGAACATTTTGAGATCAAATCAAGAGCTGCATGTAGCCACTCGTGCACATTTATTCATAGTCTTTGCTAGTTAGTGTTAGCCCAGTTACATATAACTTGTAGTCAGTAATGTTGGAGTGATTGCGTCCTACAAGAGCACAACATATGTACATTTCTAGCCATCTTTGAAAATTGAGTCAGGAAAATAGCTTTTTGTTATGTCTAAAGGGGGAAGTGTCATAAAGTTGCTTCATGGTTCTAAGAAGCTCCTGTCAAGTTAAGTCTTTCAAGATTCTACTAAGGTTGTACTATTGGTTATCGACGATAATGTAGAAGATGGAGATGCTGTTTTACACAGGATCAATGAAAATCTGCGCCCCCCCAAAACTCTGTCCCCTCACTCAAAAGAGAATTTATCCATTTTACTAACCCTCAAACTTTGGAATCAAAATGGCCAGGTTACACTCATTCAGCGTATCCTTTACAAAGCTGTCCATTGGCCTTGACCTCTGCATTTAAGTACAGAATAAAGAGATGTTAGAAACATTGCTAGATAGCATTGAAGGCTCCTCAGAGGAGGAAGGGGAGGATCATCCTCCTCAGTAAATTTCAGAAAAATAAAAGTGACATTAAAACAGATAACTATACTATATATATTCAAGTCACCAGATAATTTCTTAAAATACACTGTTTTGCAATGAAGGTCTACAGTAGCCTCAGCAGCACTCGGATAGCACCAGGGTGTAGCCGGAGGTCAGCTAGCTTATATCCTCCTCTTTGTATTAAAGTCAATGTATGCAAACTAGGTGGCTCTCACTCCCTTCCATAGACTTACACAGTAATTATGACAACTTCCCGGAGGAAGTCCTCCAACCTATCAGAGCTCGTGTAGCATGAACTGACATCTTGTCCACCCAATCAAAGGATCAGAGAATGAATGAATCTAGTACCGAAAGCTACATCTAGATAGCACTTCAGCGCATAAAATGTGGTGAGTAGTTGACTCAGAGAAAGACAATAGTTGAACAGTTAAATTATTTCTTACAAAATTAAGAAGCGAGAGAGCTATATTTCGTAGTATACTTTGTTTCACTTTCACTTACTTAGCTAGTGTCAAATGCAGCTAGCTAGTTTAGCCTACTCAAATAACTGGCTCAAACAGAGATGTTAGCTAGCTGGCTATGGCTATCCAACACTGGACCTCTTTGCCACTGGGGCCCCCCGGTGTAACTGTTTACACGGGTTGCTGCTGAATATACTGTACTGCATGATTGTAGCGGGTTAGTTCTAGTAGCTATGTTGACTATGACGTGAAAATTATGTACTGTAGATATTACTGCACTGTTGGAGCTAGAAACACAACCATTTTGCTACACTCGCAATAGCATTTTACATTACATTTTAGTCATTTAGCAGACGCTCTTATCCAGAGCGACCTACAGTAGAGTGCATACATTTTATTACATTTTTACATACTGAGACAAGGATATGTTTCTATAAATGTAGAAATCCATGTTATTCAATTATTGCGCCAACGAGTGTCTGCGATGCCAAGGGCTAAAATAGAACTCATTCCTATTTCTGACGCAGATCGTGCTGCAAGTCCTGCCTCTCCCATCTCCTCATTGGTTTATAGAAGCAGGTACCCACGTGTCATCTCCTCATTGGTTTATAGAAGCAGGTACCCACGTGGGTGATAGAAAGACGAACTGTTTTGCCGGTAGTCGTGGTAATACAATGAAAGTTTAGATGAGATCACCATATAATTTAAACGATGAAAAAGCCTGGAAGGAGGAGAGATGACTAGAAACGATTCAGTTGGCCGTTTTATGTGTGAATTAATTGTCGGAGTAGAGATCCTTGTGCATTTCAGGTAAAATAACAACTCAATGTTTATATCCCAGGACAAATTAGCTAGCAACAGAAAGCTAGCTAAATAGGACAAATTAACGTTAGCTAGCAAGTGCAAGCTAACTAGCTAAATTACCATACATGTTTAATGCTTTTCGACCTGTCCCCAAATTAATGTCATTGGTTCAGAGTTTGTTTTGATATTTTAACCTGCGTGTCGTGATCGCGTTTGGTGGGGGTGGGGGGCAAAATAAATGTATGTACGATAGCGCACACGCGCAGCCGGTTTGGGCAAGGTGTTAGCCTAATTGTCATAGAAAATTGAGGAGAGAGGAAATCAACTTAATTAGGTCTATAATCAATAGCCTAGCTTTTAAATGTGCCTGGCATTATAAATCATCCACATACAGTGTCTTCGGAAAATGTATTCAGATCCCTTTACTTTTTACACATTTTGTAACATTACAGCATTATTCTAAAACAGATTGTTTCAAAAATAATCCTCAAATCTACACACAATACACCATAATTCAGGGAAGTCAGGAACCAATATACTCAGTCAGTTAGGAAAGCTAAGGCTAGCTTTTTCAAACAAATTTGTTTCCTGTAGCACTAATTCCAAAAAGTTTTGGGACATTAAAGTCCATGGAGAATAAGAGCACCTCCTCCCAGCTGCCCACTGCACTGCAGATAGGAAACACGGTCACCACCGATAAATCTACGATAATCGATCATTTCAATAAGGATTTTTCTACGGCTGGCCATGCTTTCCACCTGGCTACCCCTACCAACATCTCAGCATCCCCGGCAGCAACTTGCCCCCAACCCACACCTCTCCTTCAACCAGACCCAAGGTCCTAAACGATATCATAACCGCCATCGATAAAAGACAGTACTGTGCAGCCGTCTTCATCGACCTGGCCAAGGCTTTCGACTGTCAATCACCGCATTCTTATCGGCAGACTCAAAAGCCTTGGCTTCTCAAATGACTGCCTCGCCTGGTTCACCAGCTACTTCAGAGTTCAGTGTGTCAAATCGGAGGGTCTGTTGTCCTGACCTCTGGCAGTCTCTGGGGATGCCACAGGGTTCAATTCTCAGGCCGACTCTTTTCTCTGTATACATCCATGATGTCGCTCCGGCTGCTGGTGAGTCTCTGATCCACCTCTACGCAGATGACACCATTCTGTATACTTCTGGCCCTTCTTTGGACACTGTGTTAAACCTCCAGATGAGCTTTAATGCCATATAACACTACTTCCGTGGCCTCAACGCCGCCTTAAATGCAAGTAAAACTAAATACATGCTCTTCAACCCATCGCTGCCCGCCCGACTAGCATCACTACTCTGGACGGTTCTGACTTAGAATATGTGGACAACTACAAACACCTAGGTTTCTGGTTAGACTGTAGACTCACATCAAGCATCTCCAATCCAAAATTAAATCTAGAATCAGCTTCCTATTTCGCAACAAAACCTTCACTCATGCTGCCAAACATACCCTTGTAAAACTGACTATCCTACCCATCCTTTACTTTGGCGACGTCATTTACAAAATAGCCTCCAACACTCTACTCAGCAAACTGGATGTAGTCTATCACAGTGCCATCTGTTTTGTCACCAAAGCCCCATATACTACCCACCACTGCGACCTGTATGCTCTCGTTGGCTGGCCCTCACGTCATATTCGTTGTTAAACCCACTGACTCAAAGGCATTTATAAGTCTTTGCTAGGTAAAGCGACGCCTTATCTCAGCTCACTGGTCACCATAGCAGCACCCACCCGTAGCACGCGCTCCAGCAGGTATATTTCACTGGTCATCCCCAAAGCCAACACTTCCTTTGGCCACCTTTCCTTCCAGTTCTCTGCTGCCAATGACTGGAACGAATTGCAAAAATCTGAAGCTGGAGACTCATAACCCCCTCACTAACTTTAAGCATCAGCTGTCAGAGCAGCTTACCGATCATTGCACCTGTACACGGCCCAACTGTAAATAGCCCACCCAACTACCTCATCCCCATATTTATTTTTTTGCTCCTTTGCACCCCAGTATCTCTACTAGCACATCTATCACTCCAGTGTTAATGCTAAATTGTAATTATTTCACCACTATGGCCTATTTATTGCCTTACCTCTCTAATCTTACTACATTTGCACACACTGTATATAGATTTTTCTATTGTGTTATTGACTGTTTATCCCATGTGTAACTCTGTAGCACTGCTTTGCCTCATCTTGGCCAGGGCGCAGTTGTAAACAAGAACGTGTTCGCAACTGGCCTACCTGGTTAAATAAAAGGTGAAATAATTTTAAAAATGTCAAAGTGGACTTTTTTTGGACAAATTAATAAAATGCTAAAACGGAAATGTCCTGAGTAAGTATTCAACCCCTTTGTTATGGCAAGCCTAAATACTTTAGGAGTAGAAATGTGCTTAAGTCACAAGTTGCATGAACTCTGTATGAAATAAGAGTTTAACATGATTTCTGAATGACTACCTCATCTCTGTACACCACACACACATATTTGTAAGGTCCCTCATTCTAGCAGTGAATTTCAAGCACAAAGGCCTTGGAGGTTTTCCAATACCTTGCGAAGAAGGGTGACTATTGGTAGATGGATAAAAAAAAGCCTGCTATTGTATATCCCTTTGAGCATGGTGAAGTATTAATTACACTTGACGGTGTGTCATTACAAAGATACAGGCGTCCTTCCTAAGTCAGTTGCCAGAGAGGAAGGAAACTGCTCTGGGATTTCACCATGAGGCCAATGGTGACTTAAGCAGAGTTTAAAGAGATATTTCAGGATTTGGCAATGACGCCCTTTACTTCCCCAGAGTCAGATTAACTTGTGTATACAATTTTTATGTCTCTGTGTCCAGTATGAAGGAAGTAGTTTTGCGAGCCAGTGCTAACTAGCGTTAGCGCAATGACTGGACATCTAGCAGTAGATACCCATAGACTTCGTCATTGCGCTAACGCTAGTTCGTGAACGTCCTTCATACTGGACACAGACCAAGCGTATCCACAAGTTCACCTGTAGTTTATTTTTTTATGCATCCTGTTTGCAATAAAGCACTAAAATAAAACGGTGGCAAAGAAATGTACTTTGTCCTGAATAGAAAGCAGCATATTTGGGGCATATCCAACAACACATCACTGAGTACTACTCTTCATATTTTCAAGCATGGGGTGGTTGCATTATGTTATGGGTATGCTTGTCATCAGCAAGGTCTGGGGAGTTTTTCAGATAAAAAGAAGCAGAATAGAGTTAAGCACAGGAAAAATCAAAGGAAACCCTTGTTCAGTTTGCTTTCCAACAGACACTGGGAGACAAATTCACCTTTCAGCAGTACAATAAGCTAAAAGACAAGGCCAAATATACACTGGAGTAGCTTACCAAGACGACATTGAATATTCCTAAGTGGCCTTGTTACAGTTTTGACTTAAATTGGCTTAGCCATTTAAGTCTTTCCATTAGTTTCTCACAATGATCAACAACCAACTTGACAGCGCTTGAAGATGTAATTTCTTTTTAAACGTATTTTATATTTAATTCCAACATACAGGTACTGCACTGATTGTTACTGAAAAATCAGACACGTAACCTAAAGCAACATATATATATACAAGAGAAATATAACAAACAAACCTTAAAAAAAAAAGTGACACTAGCAAGATTTAAAACCCGAGTGGGTTGGGATGTGTATTGTACATACTTTGAAGGAATCAGTTAATATATACATGTAGGCTACAGTCCATAAAAAGGAACGGGTCATTGATCAGAATCAAACCCTAGTCCCAATGAATCTCCATGTTATTCAGTTGATCATTACTATCGGTCCACAAATTGATCTTGCTTTAATCTCAATTAAATGTTTCTATTATGCATGTTCTTATAATTGACCTCCACTCTGCTGTTGGATGTTAGTTTAACCCTTTAGACCCCCAATTGAATTCTAGATTACTGAGAATTTAAGTAAAGCTCATTTTCAAAACAGACACAGATCAAGAACAAATGACAATTACAAGTTAAGGAGCACCTCCTCTGACGTTCGTGTCAAGGAATAACACTCATTGCCTTCCATTGTGTAAATACACTATCAAACAACGATCGACACTCAAAAGAACAAAAACCATAGAGTATTTAAATTGTGGTAAATTACTCACTCAAAATGTAACTATTAAACTTGGAAATATTATTTACATATAAATAAAAATATCAAGAACGTGACCAGAGGACAATATTCAGGAAGTATTTGAAAACCCACAAAGTAGGCTATTTGATTGAGAACGATTCTTTATTCTGAAACAATGTAAAAAATAAACGAGACCATTTCAAATGCAGGTAACCTCTCTCAAGACTTAGTACAGAACAGGCATGACACAATGTCGAAATAGTAGCCTACTTTGACAACAATTCAGTGAACACAAGCAGTATTAGATAGAAAACAACTGTTCAGAGACGATGTCTAGAACAAATTCATATTTCACTCACTTTAGTGTTTGCATTTGCCTAAATGTCATGGAACTTCTGGAAGCACTGCCCCATCCTGCAAATTGGCACAAAACACATAGAGCACCCAGAGGAGGTTTCTACACAACTCCCACTCTTTGCCCTGCGTCCACTCCGGATGCACACCACACCCCACACACCCCCTCATGCGCCCTTCAAACTTCACCTGCTTTCAAATGAGTTACAACTCAGTCCACACGCCCTGGTATCAGTCTTGTCTCCCCTCTTCCTGCCACTGTAACCATATCAAAGTGAATGGACAAACTGCATTTCGAATGCCTTCAGAGACCAGCGCCTGAGGTTTCTGGGAAGGGGCCTTTGCAGGGTCCCCCACACAATGTATGCATTTACGATGGCAATGTTGAGCATCCCCCAAAACACATACTTCCACTATTTTCTGCCTGTGCGTCCAACATTGATATAGCTTCTAAATTGGTCAAGATGGTCAACCCCACCTATTTTCTTGTTGTATTCCATGACAAGCTCTTCAAAAGATATACATTTTCTACAACTTTAAACACAAACCCCAGCCACTTTCACTTTAGGCCCAGGCTGTGTGGTACAAGGGTGGCTGTGTGGTACAAGGGTGAATGGTGGGACTTGGGGCAGACACACTCCATGGAAATGTAGGCTCCCCTCTCGGGTGTGCGGAGAGCACACTCTTCCTCCACACTCTTCCTCCTCTGCTTCGCCCTCTCCCTCCACCACTCATCTCTAACTCCCTGACTTTCGCTGTTGAGACCTGACTCTCCACATCACTTCCCTCACTTTCACTGACCTAGAGGACCAGAGTAAAAGACGGCGATGAGAGGAGCGACAAAAATACAATTGTGGGTCAGGAACATAATCTCTCACTATTTCGCTCTTCCTTCCTCTTCCAACCATACCCTCTTCCTAATAAGGGGGTTCCTTATTGTGTGATACGGATCTCTTTCCCTCTCCATCCAGAGTTAGCCAATGTTAGCTGATTAGTTATAAAGTTGGGACAGTTTCAAAATGAAATGCATCGGTAGAAACTGAACAAAACAAGTAACTTGTTAGCTGGCAATGAAAACACATAGCCAACTCATCATATGAGTTCCACTCCGCGGGCTACTACTCTAACGACAGCTAAGCTGTCATAATAGGAAAACGAGGCAATGTATGTATAGTCTATGAATATCTGCACCTAGCCCAACAGATAAAAACGAATTACTCTAGCCGTGGCTTCATTTCGGTGGCCAGTTAACTGGATGTCTATTGGGCTAGCTAGTGGACGTGCCAGCTGAGGTTGACGCTTCGTGAGTGTAGCCCACTTTTATTACCTGACAGCCTAACTAGCTAGCTATAGCAAGCAGCTTGGGTCGTTTCCATATGAATTACACCGGTAGAAACAAAACAACCAACTAGATACAGCTAAACACTTCAACTACTTCCATGAGACAGAGAGCAATCATTCGAGCTCCACCGCTGATGTGCTCGCCTTCACCAACCAAGTTATCATGACATGCGAACTATTCCCCAAGTTTCGCAGCCTCACACATATCTGCTATTTACTTTTCACTCACCTCGACATCATCGCTTTTCAATGTGCGTGTCCGAATCATCAACCAACATTAACCTCTTTCACTGTGAAAAGTCGTGTCCGCTTCGGCGCCGTCATTTTGAGCAATTGTATTTAACCAAAATCTTATTTACAATGACCGCCAAAACCCGGACGATGCTGGGCCAATTGGGCGCCGCCCTATGGGACTCCCAATCACGGCCGGATGTGATACAGCCTGTATTCGAACCAGGGACGCCTCTTGCACCGAGGCGCCACTCGGGAGCCCTGTAATGAAGCTAAAATGATTTTTTTTTTTACGTCAAATGACAGCACACCCTGTTTCTGGAGTGATGAGAACTCGATCGGGTGGAATACGACGATACGAGCAAAGAATAATGAGGTTAATTTATTAAACATATTTGATTCAAGCGATTATTTCAGAGAGCGCTTTGTAAGCCACGCCCCAGTGGGCAGAGCTAGGCATGTTGGACTGGAACACGTTTTAATGAGTTAAACCTGTTTTATAAAGTGGCGCCGCCATTGTTCTGTGTAGCCTAGTTATGCTAACTAACAAATATATTTGAGACCAGTGTATTGCAGTTAATTTCGTCTTTTACTTAAGTAAAATATCTTTGAGTAGTAAACAGGGAAACATACCAGCGTCGATTACTATCTTTAATTTCAATCTCTAGTTGAGTATAAGTAGTTTTGTTCTGGTCGCAAGAGAATCCAGAAAATTGCAGTGAACAGCGCCACACTCAGGCAAAAAACTGAATGTTCTATTCTCAGCCAGGCCCATCTTTTAAAAGAAAACAATTTAATTATATCTTTATTTGAGCAAATAAGTAGTTATGATGTGATCACAAGAAAATCCTACTAATTCAGGTAAAGAGCCCCACAGTCAGGCAAACAAATGTTAATATTCTATGAAAGTGAGAACAATTATTTACCCTGGCTGATATGGCTTCTACTTAAAAATATTATCAGAGTAAATGAATAGATTCACTGCTATCAACCTGTCTAATATAAACACATTATTTACACAGACCGACCACAGACCTTCATGGGAAAAAGCATTCCATTGTCTGTTTTGTCAACGAGCCCTATGTATTCCAAAGCCTTGTGGTAACCTGATGATCCCAATAATTTAGGTAGCCTAATACATTATTTATGTTCTACTGTGAACTGCCTGGGACTCGTTGTTTCCATGTTTACTACTCAAAGATATTTTACTTATTAACTGCAAATATATTAACATAACTAGGTGTAACAGCATAACTTTACGGCGTCCCCTCGCCCCAACACGGGCGCGAACCAGGGACCCTCTGCACACATCAACAACGGTTGCCCGCAAAGCATCGTTACCCATCGCTCCACAAAGGCCGCGGCCCTTGCAGAGCAAGGGGCAACCCTACTTAATGTCTCAGAGCAAGTGACGTAACTGATTGAAATGCTACTAGCGCGCACCCGCTAACTAGCTAGCCATTTCACATCCGTTACACTCACCCCCCTTTCAACCTCCTCCTTTTCCGCAGCAACCAGTGATCCGGGTCAACAGCATCAATGTAACAGTATAACTTTACGTCGTCCCCTCGACACGGGCGCGAACCAGGGACCCTCTGCACACACCAACAACGGTTGCCCACGAAGCACGGTCGTAACCCATCGCTCCACAAAGGCCGAGGCCCTTGCAGAGCAAGGGGCAACCCTACTTAATGTCTCAGAGCAAGTGACGTAACTGATTGAAATGCTACTAGCGCGCACCCGCTAACTAGCTAGCCATTTCACATCCGTTACATAGGCTAAAGAGAACCATGGCGGACTTTTAAAATAAGAGGCTTTATATTATATTAAAACGTGTCCCAGTCCAACATGCCTAGCTCTGCCCACTGGGGCGTGGCTTACCGAGCGCTCCCTGAAATAAGCGCTTGTAATTCCTCCAGATCGAGTTCTCAACACACCTGTTTCTGGTTGATGACAACAGCCACGCGAATACGACAACAGGTTGTTAGCGAGTTCATTTTGCGATATTGACACATTGTTAGAAAAACAAGGCAGTTAGTGGCCGCTATAGTAAATTAGAGAAAGACCGTCTGTGTTCTAAAGGGTTTTAAGCTAGATATATTCTTTTGTTGCATTGGATCTCAAGCCACCACGTCCATCTATGTCGCACTTCCGCATCTGGTGAAAGGTGACAAAGCTAGAGCGGTTTTGTCAGACCATGAGACGTCCTGAAAATCGGTCTACTCACAAAATCGTGTGAAGCTTCCGAACGTCCATGCGTATGGGCTAATAGTGCTTCCCAACCCCTCGGGGTACGTGGGCAGTCTCCAGGGGGTACCTGGGAGATTATATATTTTATCTTAATGGGAAGAAAAACATTTACTGAGACCACTGGTGTGACATCTCTAGTTATTTTATATTTACAGTGCCTTCGGAAAGTATTCAGACCCCTTGACTTTCCACATTTTGTTACGTTACAGCCTTATTCTAAAATTGATTAAATTGTTTTTCCCCCTCATCAATCTAAAAACCATAATGACAAAGCAAAGCTTTTAATTTTTTGTTGTTGAAATATCCCATTTACACAAGTATTCATACCCTTTACTCAGTACTTTGTTGAAGCACCTTTGGCAGCGATTACAGCATAGTCTTCTTGGGTATGAGTTTTTCTCTACAGATCCTCTCCAGCTCTGCCAGGTTGGACGGGGAGCGTTGCTGCATAGCTATTTTCAGGTCTCTCCGGAGATTAAGTCTGGGCTCTGGCTGGGCCACTCAAGGACATTCAGAGACTTGTCCCGAAGCCACTCCTGCGTTGTCTTGGCTGTGTTCTTAGGGTAGTTGTCCTGTGGAAAGGTGAACCATCTCCCCCAGTCTAAGGTCCTGAGCACTCTGTAGCAGGTTTCCATCAAGGTTCTCTGTACTTTGCTCCGTTCATCTTTGCCTTGATCCTGCCTAGTCTCCCAGTCCCTGCCACTGAAAAACCTCCCCATAGCACGATGCTGCCACCACCATGCTTCACCGTGGGGATGATGCCAGGTTTCCTCCAGATGTGACGCTTGGCATTCAGGCCAAAGAGTTTTAAATCTTGGTTTCATCAGACCAGAGAATCTTGTTTCTCATGGTCTGAGAGTCTTTAGGTGCCTTTTGGAAAACTCCAATCGGGCTGAAAATGGGCTTTTTACTGAAGAGTGGCTTCCGTCTGGCCACTCTACCATAAAGGCCTGATTGGTGGAGTGCTGCAGAGATGGTTGTCCTTCTGGAAGGTTCTCTCAACTCTACAGAGGAACTCTAGAGCTCTGTCAGAGTGACCATCAGGTTCTTGGTCACCTCCCTGACCAAGGGCTTTCTCCCCCCAATTGCTCGGTTTGGCCAGGCGGCCAGCTCTACTTTTCACTCACCTCGACATCATCGCTTTTCAATGTGCGTGTCCGAATCATCAACCAACATTAGCCTCTTTCACTGTGAAAAGTCGTGTCCGCTTCGGCGCCGTCATTTTGAGTAATTGTATTTAACCAAATTCTTATTTACAATGACCGCCAAAACCCGGACGATGCTGGGCCAATTGTGCGCCGCCCTATGGGACTCCCGATCACGGCCGGATGTGATGCAGCCTGTATTCGAACCAGGGACGCCTCTTGCACCGAGGCGCCACCCGGGAGCCCCGTAATGAAGCTAAAATGTTTTTTTTTACATCAAATGACAGCACACCCTGTTTCTGGAGTGATGGGAACTCGATCGGGTGGAATACGACGATACGAGCAAAGAATAATGAGGTTAATTTATTAAACATATTTTATACAAGCGATTATTTCAGAGAGCGCTCTGTAAGCCACGCCCCAGTGGGCAGAGCTAGGCATGTTGGACTGGAACACGTTTTAATGAGTTAAACCTGTTTTATAAAGTGGCGCCGCCATTGTTCTGTGTAGCCTAGTTATGCTAACTAACAAATATATTTGAGACCAGTGTATTGCAGTTAATTTCGTCTTTTACTTAAGTAAAATATCTTTGAGTAGTAAACAGGGAAACATACCAGCGTCGATTACTATCTTTAATTTCAATCTCTAGTTGAGTAAAAGTAGTTTTGTTCTGGTCGCAAGAGAATCCAGAAAATTGCAGTGAACAGCGCCACACTCAGGCAGAAAACTGAATGTTCTATTCTCAGCCAGGCCCATCTTTTAAAAGAAAATAATTTAATTATATCTTTATTTGAGCAAAATAAGCAGTTATGTTGTGATCACAAGAAAATCATACTAATTCAGGTAAAGAGCCCCACAGTCAGGCAAACAAATCTTAATATTCTATGAAAGTCTTGTTTCTCATGGTCTGAGAGTCTTTAGGTGCCTTTAGGAAAACGAGTAGGTTAGAGTCTTGATGGTTCCAAACATCTTCCATTTAAGAATGATGGAGGCCACTGTGTTCTTGGGGACCTTCAATGCTACAGACATTTTTCTTGTACACTTCCCCAGATCTGTGCCTTGACACAATCCTGTCTCGGAGCTCTACGAACAATTCCTTCGACCTCATGGCTTGGTTTTTGCTCTGACATGCACTGTCAACTGTGGGAGCTTATATAGACAGGTGTATGCTTTTCCAAATCATGTCCAATCAATTGAATTTACCACAGGTGGACTCCAATCAAGTTGTAGAAACATCTCAAGGTCGCTCCATAGGAACAGGATGCACCTGAGCTCAATTTCGAGTCTAGTAGCAAAGGGTCTGAATACTTATGTAAGTAAAGTATTTGTTTTTTATTTTTAATACATTTGCAAAAATGTCAAACTGTTTTCGCTTTGTCATTATGGGGTATTGTGTGTAGATTGCTGATTTCTTGTATTTAACCAATTTTAGAATAAGGCTGTAATGTGGAAAAAGTCAAGTGATCTGAACACTTTCCAAAGGCACTGCATAGGCCTACTTTTTTAAACTTTAGTTTCGGTGCATGTGCATTGCTCTGTCTACCTGGCCTCTGCCGACACACCCATTACCTCAATGGTTTGTTCTCTGTTTGTGTCAAGTACACGTGATCCTTTGCTCTGCACTAGAGTGTCTGCTGCTGATATCCTCCCAGAAACTATGATTGATAAGACTGTCACGCCCTGACCTTAGAGCCTTTTTATGTCTCTATTTGGTTTGGTCAGGGTGTGATTTGGGTGGGCATTCTATGTTCTTTATTTCTATGTTTTGTGTTTCTATGTTTTGGCCGGGTATGGTTCTCAATCAGGGACAGCTGTCTATCGTTGTCTCTGATTGGGAATCATACTTAGGCAGCCTGTTTTGCCACCTTAGGTTGTGGGATGTTGTTTTTTTGTTAGCTCTGTGTAGCCTTCAGAACGTGACATTTGGATTTAAATAAAGAAGCATGAACACATACCACGCTGCACCTTGGTCCACTTCTTGCTGAGCGCAAATTTGAACATTGTGAAAATTCTGTGTAACTTCCAGTGCGTGTTTACTGTGAACACTGAGGCTGTACCCTCTAAAGTATCGTTTTAACATTGTTCATGTGGGCTACTTCATTGTTCATGTGGGCTACTTCAATCAAAATGTAGGCCTACCAAAGTGGCCTACCATCAAAAACAATGGAGAAAATGCATCCCATAACATTTTGACATAGAAATAGCTGTTGAGATCATTCAGCCTACAGTAGCAGATAATGTGGGGTGTTCAATGTTGGCCTACATTCCAAAATACACGCAGGGCTTGACATTGACCTGTTTACCATCTTGTCCTTCAAATGTTATTGTGTTTTATGCAAGAAACCACTTTACAAAATAAAATGCATTATTTTTCCCATATCATTATTACAGAGAATCAGAAAAATTATGCTACTCTCTGCCTATTGGCTACTTAACTTATTCAAGCCTGTCTCAAAATTCAACACTGCTCCTTTAAGACAAAAACAAGCTCTTCACCTGACTCGGTTTTCAAAGATGTCTAGAAATGTACAAGTTTTGTGATCTTGTGGGAGTAAATCATAACTGGGCTAATAACTCACTGACTAGCAAAGGATATGAACAAAATGTGCACACTTGGCTACATGCCCCTTTCACTTTGATCTCGAAACAAGCGCATCTATTCATGACTGCTCATGCTGTAAACACAGTCCAGCTCAAAGTAAATGGCACAAATCCATATATGGCAATGGTCTATTTACATAGGCCTACTGCAGCTCTGATTGTTTATGTCGCACTGGTCTGTGTAGAGTAAGGGCTGAGTAGTGTGTGTCTATGCAATAGAATCCTACTCCAATGCGTTATACCTACAACTACATCATTTGTTTGTTTTGTTTCGGTATGTTGCGTTGAAAGTGGCTAATATTATGTTGATTCGGTCACAATTAACACAGTAAAGGGAAACATTGATATTGTTACCAGGGAAAACTCTAGAACAGTGGTCTCCAACCTTTTCTGAGTCAAATCAAATTTGATTTGTCACATGGCCGAATACAACAGGTAGACCTTACTGAGCAATGCTTACTTACAAGCCCTTTTAACCAATAATGCAGTTTTGAGAAAAATACCTACAAAAATAAAACAATTTAAGTAACAAACAATTAAAGAGCAAGAGTATCAATAACGAGGCTTTATATAAGGGGTACCGGTACAGAGGCAATGTGTGGGAGCACCGGTTAGTTAAGGTAATATGTACATCAGTGGAGGCTGCTGATGGGAGGATTGCTCATAATTATGTCTGGAATGGAGTAAATGGCATTAAACACGTGGTTTCCATGTGGTTGATTCCGTTGACTCCATTCCAGCCATTATTATGAGTGGTCCTCCCCTCAGCAGCCTCCACTGATGTACAGGTAGGTAGAGTTATGTGACTATGCATAGATAATAAAAGAAGAGGGTGAGGGGCAATACAAATAGTCTGCGTAGCCATTTGATGGCTACCCAGACTATTTGTATTGCCCCCCCCCCACCCCCCTCTTTTACACTGCTGCTACTCTCTATTATCTATGCATAGTCACGTAACTCTACCTACATGTACATCAGTGGAGGCTTGGGGTATAAGCTATTTAGAAGCCTCTTGGACCTCCGGTACCACTTGCCGTGCAGTAGCAGAGAGAGTCTGACTAGGGTGGCTGGAGTCTTTGGAATTTTTTAGGGCCTTCCTCTGACACCGCCTGGTATAGATGTCCTGGATGGCAGGAAGCTTAACACCAGTGATGTACTGGGCCGGACGCACTACCCTCTGCAGTGCCTTGCGGTCGGAGGCCAAGCAGTTGCCATACCGGGCAGTGATGCATCCCGTCAGGATGCTCTTGATGGTGCAGCTGTAGAACCTTTTGAGGATCTGTGGACCCATGCCAAATATTTTCAGTCTCCGGAGGGGGAATAGGTTTTGTTGTGCCCTCCTCACGACTGTCTTGGTGAGCTTGGACCATGTTAGTTTGTTGGTGATGTGGACGCCAAGGAACTTGAAGCTCTCAACCTGCTCCAATACAGCCCCGTCGATGAGAATGGGGGCATACTCTGTGTTTCGTCCCAGGGTCTTTAGTCTAGTGATGAGCTTTGAGGGAACTATGGTGTTGAACGCTGAGATGTCGTCAATTAATAGCATTCTCACATGGGTGTTCCTTTTGTCCAGGTGTGAAAGGGTAGTATGGAGTGCAATAAAGATTGCATCATCTGTGGATCTGTTTGAGCGGTATGCAAATTGGAGTGGGTCTAGGGTTTCTGGGATAATGGTGTTGATGTGAGCCATGACCAGCCTTTCAAAGCATTTCATGGCTACAGAAGTGAGTGCTATGGGTCAGTAGTCATCTAGGCAGGTTACCTTAGTGTTCTTGGGCACAGGGACTATGGTGGTCTGCTTGAAACATGTTGGTATTACAGACTCCGACAGGGAGAGGTTGAAAATGTTAGTGAAGATACTTGCCAGTTGGTCAGTGCATGCTCGGAGTACACGTTCTGTAAAAGTGTAAAAGTAATGTGACAGTTAGTTTGATTTTTGTATGAAAGCTTGGATTAAAATGTGTTATTAGTTTAACCATTTCCTGAGTGTCATATTAATTGCATGTAAAATGTAGTTTATTTTTCTACCACAAGGTGTAGCTGTTGGATAAGTAATGTTTTTTTACGGAGTACACATTACGGAGTACACGTTCTCAGAATCCGTCTGGCCCTGCGGCCTTGTGAATGTTGACCTGTTTAAAGATCTTACTCACATCGGCTGCGGAGAGCGTGATCACACAGTTGTCCGGAACAGCTGATGCTCTCATGCATGTTTCAGTGTTACTTGCTTCGAAGCGCGCATAGAAGTAATTTAGCTCGTCTGGTAGGCTCGTGTCACTGGGCAGCTCTCGGCTGTGCTTCCCTTTGTAGTCTGTAATAGTTTGCAAGCCCTGCCACATCTGACGAGAGTTGGAGCCGGTGTAGTACGATTCGATCTTAGTCCTCTATTGATGCTTTGCCTGTTTGATGGTTCGTCAGCGGGCATAGCAGGATTTCTTATCAGCTTCCGGGTTAGAGTCCCCGCTCTTTGAAAGCGGCAGTTCTACCCTTTAGCTCAGTGCGGTTGTTGCCTATAATTCATGACATCTGTTTGGGGTATGTACGTACAGTCACTGTCGGGACGACGTCATCGATGCACTTATTGATGAAGCCAGTGACTGATGTGGTGTACTCCTCAATGCCATCGGAAGAATCCCGGAACATATTCCAGTCTATAGCTTTGCATCTGCTTCATCTGACCACTTTTTTACTGACTGAGTCATTGGTGCTTCCTGCTTTAATTTTAGCAGGAATCAGGAGGATATGGTCAGATTTGCTAAATGGAGGGCGAGGGAGAGCTTTGTACGCATCTCTGTGTGTGGAGTAAAGGTGGTCTCGAGCTGTCCCCCCCCCCGGTTGCAAATTTAACATGCTGTTAGAAATTAGGTAAAACGGATTTAAGTTTCCCTGCATTAAAGTCCCCAGCCACTAGGAGCACCTCCTCTGGATGAACGTTTTCCTGTTTGCTTATGGCCACATACAGCTCATTGAGTGCGGTCATAGTGCCAGCATTGGTTTGTGGTGGTAAATAGACATCTACGAAGAATATAGATGTGTAGTCTACAGCTTATCGTGAGATACTCTACCTCAGGCGAGCAAAACCATGAGACTTCCTTAGATATCGTGCACCAGCTGTTTACAAATATAAATAGACCGCCACCTCTTGTCTTACCAGAGGCTGCTGTTCTATCCTGTCGATACAGTATATTACCCGTCAGTTGTATGTTATTCATGTCATCGTTCAGCCACGACTCGGTTAAACATAAGATATTACAGTTTTTAATGTCCCGTTGGTAGGATATACATGCTTGTAGTTTGTCCACTTTATTATCCAGCGATTGTGCATTGGCCAATAGTACCGATGGCGAAGGCAGATTAGCCACTCGTCGCCAGATACCAGATAGATATGTCTCTTTCTCCTGCGAATGACAGGGATGAGGGCCTGTTCGGGTGTCTGGAGTAAATCCCTCTTGTCCGACTCATTAAAGAAACAAAATGTGTCCAGTTCAAGGTGAGTAATCGCTGTTCTGATGTCCAGAAGCTCTTTTCGATCATAAGAGACGGTAGCAGCAACATTATGTACAAAATAATTTACAAACAATGTGAAAAAACAAACAAAATAGCACAGTTGGTTAGGAGCCGGTAAAACGGCAGCCAAGATCACTTTGAGGCAAAATACAAGCCGAGATCTACCACTCCAAACTATGCAACATTAACCAATTAAAAACAGTACTGTAGCAATGAGGTTTGTGCAGTAAGCTATAGGTGCAATACATTATCACCCTATATTGGCTTTGCTTGAATTGCCCTGCTAATGCTTTCTTGTTTGGGCCATTTAAAAAATATATATATTTCAAAATTTGAGATAGGCTATGTTATCACACCAGTAATAGATCTGTTGTATGACTTGTGAGGCACAGCTGAGTAAGCATACATTCCAATTTGCTTTATCTTTATTTTACAGGGTTGATGATGCCTGCATCTGATGGACAGTCTCAGCGGGGAGAGAGAGCAGCAGACTGAGGGTCAGTCTCTCAACATCCCTCTGCTCTCCCTTTCCTCCACTGACCAAAAAGGGACACAGTCTCCCTCCAGCTGATGGAGAAACTCGAGTCGCAACGCATTATTTCTGTCTCATGCACAAATTCATGTTGTAACTCCTATAATCCGAGAAAGTGAAATATTCCTCTATTTTCAAAAAGACCCAAGCCGCTAACAACAACGCAAGCCTATAGATGCACTTTCCTACTCATTCATTACTGCTGCAGTGCTTGTTGTAGCGCTGAGTGGAAATAGGAATTTATGGCTTAAAAAAAGTGTTGAATACAAAGTGTTGACATTGCTGAGTAAGAACTTAAACACGAACTCACTCATTAAAAACAGCATCTCTTCACTGTATTCGTTGACAGTTTCTCTTAACTTTGCTGTAGCTTTAGCTTTCGAGATTGCCTTGTACTTTGTTGCAGACATGGTCATCTGAGCCATCCGGTTGGCCAGCAGTAGGCCTATAGTGCACTTGATTTGCTCTCTGGGCCTGCCGGGAATGCAGAGTTTGTACTTTCAGACACATGAAATGGTTCAAAATGTGCACTATGTCAAGTTTGCCTACCCGGCGTGTTGCTTTATTGTTGGGTTTTTTACAGAAATTTTGGGCAATCGTCTAGGAATGCCTTGGAGATCGACCAGTCGATCGCCAATTTGACAGGTTGGTGACCACAGTGCGAGAACGCTGAGTGAAGTTCAATCTCTTGTTTCTTTCTGTGGGCTGATACTTCTGCAAGGCAGTCGCGAGGCTAGTGCGCACACCCAGTTTAGAGGGAACATTGGTTGCAGTGCTTTCTGTGTGGTGCATACATTGTATGCATCAAACTGTATGCGTAGATGGCTTGACAGAAATGGTAGCAGAAGGTGAATGTATCTAACTCTGCAAGGTAAAGAGACACACGTTCTTAACATGTATGACACAGTGTGAGGATTCATGAAGAAGATCAAACTCTGGGAGAGGAAATGTGAAAATAGGGATATAAGTTGTTTCCAGCAGCTTGCCACCTACAGTACCTTTTTGTACAGGTGATGTTGGCAGAGCTCCTATGGTGCAGAAAGCAAGTTCACATTTATCCAAACCCAACAGGAAGTTAAACTCCTACTTCCCTGACATTTAAAACAAGTCTGCAAAACTTGACTGGGTGCGTAAACCACGTTTCTGTCAAATTTACACCTAATTTAGGAATTGCATGTGCATGAGGGTGTACTATAAGCAGGTGTTTTAAAGGTACAGTACCCCAAAATGTTTGGAAACTACTGGGCTAATAGCATTTTTAATAATTCAAGAGGTCTTCAAAATCAATAAATGATCCTTGGTATGACCTTAAAACAATAACATATAGTTTAGTAGACCCCCCTTAGACTCTAATCCACATCAAGTAACTCGTGCAACGCGGACTGTGAAGAAATACGCAAACACACTAGCACACACATATATTGTTGTGCTATACATTGTGTAATGTAGATATGTGGTGGTGTAATAATGTTATGATGTACTGTTTTGTTTTTGTGTGATGTAATTGCCTTAATTATTTTTGACCCTAGGAAGAGTAGCTGCTGCCTTGGCAGCAACTAGTGGAGATCCCTAATAAATACAATACTCTTATCTAAAGCAACTTACAGAAGCAATAAGGCTTAAGTGAATTGCTCAAGGGCACATCGATGGATTTAACACCTAGTCGGCTCTGGGATTCGAACCAGCAACCTTTCCATTAGGCTACCTGCCGCCCACTACCTGCCGCCCTTTTAGACCCACTTGCAAATTGAAAGTGATCTGGTGGAGTGAACAAGTGACTTAGTGTATTTGTTTGTTGTACTCAGTCAATTGTAAATGTACTTAGAGTTTTGAAACATGATTCATTTTGATGATCTGTTTAGATTTTTATGCTAAGAGTTGGGAAAATGTACCACATGAAAATTGCACCAAAGTGAGTGATTCAAAAAAATATATATATTACAAAACTTTTGATAATTCAAAACAGCAAAAAAAGAAAGATTCCTTTCTAGGATTTTCTTTATTTTAATTCCATAATACATGCACCACACATGATTGTAGTAACTTAAGGATAAATAAAATAAATGCCTATGTAAGGTTTAAGAATTCAATGTTATAGCTTCAACAATACACTGATCGACTTCAACAATAATTATCTTAACATTCAGGAACAGAAACTGTGTGAAAACAAAGTGAGTGTCTTTAATGCATTCTGAGACATGTGCTTCTCTCTGCAAAATTTGAGGTGATAACTAAAACACCCTTAATTATGGATACTCAGTGCATTACTCTGATAGGAGGCAAAGAACTTGAGAGGATGATGTGACAGCGTAGCATCAAAACATGAGAAAAACAAGTCAAGCCGGTTTAAACATGCAGTGTGAATGAAACAAACTGTTGTCAAACCAGTTTAAGAAAACATTTCATGATGTAAAAACAGACTAGGATTGGTCTTTACATCCTCCAGCCTGAAATAAAGTCTTTATTTCAATGTAGGGGCTGTCTTCTGGTTCTTTGGAATCAGAATCAGAATGTGCCTTCTAGTGGTTCTAGTTCTAGTACAGCATGCTGCCCCACACGGAGGCCACCAGAGCGGCACAGAGGGCTGCGGTGACAGAGAGCTTGGCAGAGGTTGCGCCGCTGATTGTGACTGGGTTACACTTGTTGGTGTCGCAGCAGGTCCTGACAGTGGTGTAGGTGGCACCCAGGAGGGTGGCATTGGTGGTGTTGTTGAATATAGCACTCTCCAGACAGCCTTGGGTGTTGAAGCCTTGTAAAGTAGTGAGGGAGGGGAAGGCTAGATTGAGAGAGAAGATATGAGTGTTAGGATGATACTGAACCTGATTCTCTCTGTGTGTGTGTGTGGTGTGTGGTGTGTGTGTGTGTGTGTGTGGCAGGGATGGGCAATTGGCGAAATTCGCACCCCTTTTGTAGGCTCGCAGATCAATTTCCAGTTGGGATCTCAACTTACTGTTGTCAGTCACTCAATTAACCATGTCAACTAACCATTTTTAGATTGGTAAATTAGGGGCTATTCCCATTGATGGAAGTTTAAGGAGAGGAAGAGATTTCAATTGACATAATATGTGCATAAGCTTTCAATTTACATTATGTCCTTGCCTTACCTTTCGTTGTGGCTGGCAACGTGACATTCTTTCTCTGCAGCTCCAAACAGTAAATATCAGTTTACTTGTAGCCACTATCTAGTTAGCTCTAGTTAAGATCTAATTAGCTCTAGTTAATATCTAGTAATGGGATTTTCAGTTATTTTTACTGACTCTGATCTTTTCGACCCATTTAGTTAATTTGAGTTAGTAGCACGTAGGATTCATGATTCTACAGGCCTCTTGTTCACATCTCGTTCACCATAGGGGGCACGCAGGAACCCCACCGGCAAAAATGAATGGAACAATCGAAAAAGAGGCATGATTCTACACGCCTCTCGTTCACACGTCCATAGCGGGCTAATTGGAGCTTTCATTTGTTACTGAGACCTGTAAAAATGTTTTTTTTTAATTGCATTTGTTGATTGCTAGGCATACAAATAAGATTATTTCGTGATACATTTCAAACGAGGTCTATTTGTGGCCGCAACCGGACAAGATTGTGAACTACTCTTGGCGGAATGAATTGCTTGACTGCCGTGAGGATGATCAGCCCCCCAAACGACTAAAATGAACGAGTCACTCAGAAAAAACAAATCATGACTCTCTAGTCAGTAAAAACAGTCGCTCAAACATAACGAATCATTCGCAAACTGCGATGCCCCCAGAAGAATGTACCGCCACTACGCTGATACTTTCTTTTGTCTGGGTGCTAAATTTTTTAATTTTTTAAAATAAATAATGTGATGGGAGGTGCAACCAAATCTCCCTTAGTAGCTCTGGCTACTGATATAACGCATTTAGTTGAGAGAGTTAAATTGTTTAACTGCACAAATGGAGTGATTGCACAAATCAGTTGACTGCTTGTGTGGGTATGGAGACCTGCGAGCCAATGTGGCCCCTCATTAAGAGTTCCGATTTTTTGTGGCACCCAGTTGCCCATCCCTGGTGTAGGGGGATGGGGAGTTTCTACCAAGCACATTGTTCAGGTGAGCTGAATGAGAGGAGGGGATGGGGTGGGATGGTGTTTGAGGAGGAGTTGAGTACTTACTAGCTCTTCCAGTGACGCAGCTACTTGCGTTGGTTGTGCAGACCTGATCAGCAGCATTTAGGCAAACGCCCATCAGGCCCACATTGCACTTGTTACACGTCAGCGACTCCGCTGAAACACAGCGTTGAGTGGGGTTAAACAATCAGATCACATGGCTTCACACACAACACACAATGGCTGAGGGAGAAAGGAAACATGACAATGACGATAAAATGTTAATTGTTTGTTTCTGTTGGACACATAGGAGGTTGTAAATACATCTGCCAGTACAGAATAAACAGGGGGCATCTTTGTGTAAGGTTGTGTTTCATAACTGAAGACCTCAGATGATTTGATGTGTGGTCATAGACATCTGAGCCCTTTGGCCCACACCCTTGTTTGGTGTGCTATACACTACCACAGCAGTACAGGTATGTGGCCCCCCTGGCTTAGACATGGCTTAGACTGATGGGTTAATACAATAAGGAACCAAATCCAAATGTTTCAAATGTTCTGAAGAGAAAAGACCATGACACCCAATCAAATGCCTTTTTTAGCATCCAATGCCAATGCCATGCATGGCACTGGTTGGGGAATGGCATCTACATATGTTGTCAGGTAGGTGACAACCAGTAATGAAACCTATTTGATCTGGATGTATTATTGTTGTAATCACAAGAAGTCGGTCCCTCTCCTTGTTCGGGTGGCGTTCGGTGGTCGACATCACCGGCCTTCTAGCCATCGATGATCCACTTTTCATTTTCTATTTTTTTTTGTCTTTGTCTTACACACCTGGTTTCAATCCCCCAATTACTTGTTCATTATTTAACCCTCTGTTTCCCCATGTTTGTTTGTGAGTAATTGCTTATTGTATTACGGTCCGTATTTGTGTCCTTGTATTTATACGACGTGTACTGTGATATTGTTGAGTAAAATTTTCATTACTCATATCTGCTGTCCTGCGCCTGACTCATCTCACCAGCTACACACAGACGCTTTACACACTGCCTCCAGCCATTTAGCCAATATGGACGTCACGATTTTACAGTCCGCTTTAAGGACTTTTTAAAAGAATGATGTGCAAATATTGTACAATCCAAGTGTGCAAAACTCTTAGAAACTTACACAGAAAGACTGCCAAAGATGATTCTAACATGTATTGACTCAAGGCGTGTGAATATTATGTAAATGAGATATTTCTGTATTTGTGAGAACAGAAATCTATTTAATCCATTTTGAATTCAGGCTGTAACACAACAAAATGTGGCAAAAGTCAAGGGGTATGAAAACTTTCTTATGGCACTGCACAGCTGAGAAATTTGAAGTATTCACGAGCTGGGTTTTTCAAAGCTTGACATTCTTTAGTGTACTATCCGGTGTCAAACAAACCTTCTTTGTTTCCCTGTTGTATAGTAGTAGAGCATCCTATTTGTTTTAGCTGCATCTTAAAATATACTTCTGTGACCAGTTTGAAATGCACAATGATTGAATGGTATCTGTTAGGCCTATAAGTTTCATGTTTTTGATAAACAACCCTGAGTGGATCCTTATGTCTCTTGTGAACCACTCTTCCTGCTGAGTTGCACAGTGTATATTCGATAGTATACTTTCACCTCATCATCACCTGATTGTGACTATCACCTGATATGAAATAGAAAATCTCAGGTGATATTCAGTGAGTTGGCTTGTATAAGGTTAACCTGGCACCAGTTGCTGTGCGATGACATACCTGGGCTTTGTTTGAATAACAGAGGAATTCAGTGACACCTAGATACTGTAAATCAGAAATTTCCCTCCTTCCGCCCATCCCACCACCTGCTCCCTCCTCAACCACTTACATTAGTAAACCTCTCATTCCAAACATTACCACCTTTCAGAGGATGACCGAAAACCGGTTGAACTCCATTTCTCCCCTCCTCCTTTCGCCCCCAACCCAATTCTGACAGTATAAAATCCCATGTCTATGACCCAGGCTTTACCAGTTGGTTTTGCTAAATAAGACGTTTGAAAAGGATTCTTTTTGCGATCAAATCTCAACTCATCACGTCTGTCAAGATGAACAAAATCGTCTTTGGAATCCTTGCAGTTGTTGCATCTTTTATGCTAGGTGAGTCTAATTAATCGTCAACGCCACTCGCTCACAAACAAAACTGAGGATGCAATTTGCTTGGACAATATTGTATTTCAATTGTTATCATGACAGGGTCAATTTAGCTACAGGTTTGTTCCTGCAACAATTCTCATCCATACGTTTGATGATACGTGTCCGTTCTATTCAGTCTAAAGGATAGTCTACTTTATTAGAGGTACTTTTTGGTGTTTATTTTCGGCTCCGGGTTGTCGTTTAATTTGTAACGTTTTTGAGTTTGTAGTCTAGTTATGTAGCAATGTCCAGCATCTCCTGGCTAGTGTTTTTTCAAGCATGTAGCAATGCTAGTAGAAACTGTAAGCATTAGCTAGCGGCGCATTCAACAGCAGGGACCTGGGTGTAGAGAGGTAGAAAGCACTTTCCCTATGCTTTTGAATACACTGCTAAGTGATTGTTAATTGACTGGTCAGAGAAATTGCTACAGAAACTTTGTAGAGACCTACTCTGTAGGAGTTAACATTTGGTCAGGGGGTCTTCATTCACAATCCTACAGAGAATGATGTAGTAGACAGCAGTGATGATCGCGAATTACAATTCTGTATGATTCAAACAAGGGTGTGGTCCAAAGGGCTCAGATGTCTATGACCACACATCAAATCATCTGAGGTCTTCAGTTATGAAACACAAGCTTACACAAACATGCCCCCTGTTTATTCTGTACTGGCAGATGTATTTACAACCTCATTGAAACATTGTCATGTTTCCTCTCTCACTCAGCCATTGTGTGTTGTGTGTGAAGCCATGTGATCTGATTGTTTAACCCCACCCAACGCTGTGTTTCAGCGGAGTCGCTGACATGTAACAAATGCGATGTGGGCCTGATGGGCATTTGCCTAAATGCTGCTGAACAGGTCTGCCCAACCAACACAAGCTGCTTCACTGGAAGAGCTAGTAAGTACTCAACTCCTCCTCAAACACCATCCCACCCCATCCCCTCCTCTCATTCAGCTCACCTGAACAATGTGCTTGGTAGAAACTCCCCATCCCCCTACACCAGGGATGGGCAACTGGGTGCCACAAAAAATCGTAACTCTTAATGAGGGGCCACATTTGCTCGCAGGTCTCCATACCCACACAAGCAGTCAACTGATTTGTGCAATCACTCCATTTGTGCAGCAGTTAAACAATTTAACTCTCTCAACTAAATGCGTTATATCAGTAGCCAGAGCTACTAAGGGAGATTTGGTTGCACCTCCAATCACATTATTTATTGAAATAAAAAACATTTTAGCACCCAGACAAGAGAAAGTATCAACTTAGTGGCGGTACATTCTTCTGGGCGCACCGCAGTTTGCGAATGATTCGTTATTTTTGAGCGACTGTTTTTACTGACTCGAGAGTCATGATTCGTTTTTTTTCTGAGTGACTCGTTCATTTTAGTAACAAATGAAAGCTCCAATTAGCCCGCTATGGACGTGTGAACGAGAGGCTTGTAGAATCATGCCTCTTTTTCAATTTTTCCATTCATTTTTGCCGGTGGGGTTCCTGCGTGCCCCCTATGGTGAACGAGATGTGAACAAGAGGCCTGTAGAATCATGAATCCTACGTGCTACTAACTCAAATTAACTAAATGAGTCAAAGATCAGAGTCAGTAAAAATAACTGAAAATCCCATTACTAGATCTTAACTAGAGCTAACTAGATCTTAACTATAGCTAACTAGATCTTAACTAGAGCTAACTAGATAGTGGCTACAAGTAAACTGATATTTACTGTTTGGAGCTGCAGAGAAAGAATGTCACGTTGCCAGCCACAACGAAAGGTAAGGCAAGGACATAATGTAAATTGAAAGCTTATGCACATATTATGTCAATTGAAATCTCTTCCTCTCCTTAAACTTCCATCAATGGGAATAGCCCCTAATTTACCAATTTAAAAATTGTTAGTTGACATGGTTAATTGAGTGACTGACAACAGTAAGTTGAGACCCCAACTGGAAATTGATCTGCGAGCCTACAAAAGGGGTGCCAATTTCGCCAGTTGCCCATCCCTGCCCGACACACACACACACACACACACACACACACACACACACACACACACACACACACACACACACACACACACACACACACACACACACACACACACACACACACACACACACACACACACACACACACACACACAGAGAGAATCAGGTTCATTATTATTCTAACCCTCATATCTTTTCTCTCTCTCTAGCCTTCCCCTCTCTCACTGCTTTCCAAGGCTTCAACACCCAAGGCTGTCTGGAGAATGCTAAGTGCAACACCACCAACACCAACGCCACCCTCCTGGCTGTTTCCTACACCACTGTCACGGCCTGCTGTGACACCAACAAGTGTAACCCAATCATAATCAGCGGCGCAACCTCTGCCAAGCTCTCTGTCACCGCAGCCCTCGGTGCCGCTCTGGTGGCCTCCGTGTGGGGCAGCATGCTGTACTAGAACAACTAGAAGACACATTCTGATTCTGATTCCTAAGAACCAGAAGACAGCCCCTACATCGGAATAAAGACTTTACATCCTCCAGCCTGAAATAAAGACCAATCCTAGTCTGTTTATACATCATGAAATGTTTTCTTAAACCGGTTTGACAACAGTTTGTTTCATTCACACTGCATGTTTTGAACCGGCTTGACTTGTTTTTCTCATGTTTTGATGCTATGCTGTCACATCATCCTCTCAAGTTCTTTGCCTCCTATCAGAGTAATGCACTGAGTATTCATAATCAAGGGCGTTTTAGTTATCACCTCAAATTTTGCAGAGAGAAGTACATGTCTCAGAATGCATTAAAGACACTCACTTTGTTTTCACACAGTTTCTGTTCCTGAATGTTAAGATAATTATTGTTGTGGAAGTCGATCAGTGTATTGTTGAAGCTGTAACATTGAATTCTTAAACCTTCCATATGTGTTTTTCTTTGTTCTAATTAAGCTTAAGTTACTACAATAATGTGTGGCGCTTGTATTATGTAATGAAAATAAAGAAAATAATGGAAAGCAATATTTCATTTTTTGCTGTTTTGAATTATCAGAAGTTTTGCAATAAAAACAAATCACTCACTTTGGTGCAATTTTCACGTGGTACATTTCCCCAACTCTAAGCATAAAAATCTAAACAGATCATCAAAATGAATCATGTTTCAAAACTCTAAGTACATTTTTCAGTTGACAGTACAACAAACAAATTCACAAAGTCACTTGTTCACTGCACCAGATCACTTTCATTTTCCAATTTCTTGCACCTATATGTCTATATTGGTGGGCGGCAGGTAGCCTAACAGAAAGGTCACTGGTTCGAATCCCAGAGCCGACTAGATGAAAATTCTGTCTGTGTGCCCTTGAGCAATTCACTTAACCCTTATTGCTTCTGTAAGTCGCTTTAGATAAGAGTATTGTATTTATTAGGGATCTCCACAAGTTGCTGCCAAGGCAGCAGCTACTCTTCCTGGGGTCCAAACAAATTAAGGCAGTTACATCACACAAAAACAAAAATAAAACAGTACATCATATGACATTATTACACCACTACATATCTACATTACAAAATGTATAACACAACAATATTACAATGTATGTGTGTAGAGTGTGTGTGCTAGCGTGTTTGCATGTGTGTTTTTCTTCACAGTCCGCATTGTTCCATAAGGTGTAGTTTTATCTGTTTTTTAAATCTGATTTTACTGCTTGCATGAGTTACTTGATGTGGAATAAAGTTCCATGTAGACATGGCTCTGTGCAGTACTGTGCGTTTCCCAAAGTCTCTGAACTTGGGGACTGTGAAGAGACCCCTGGTGACATGTCTTGTGGGATATGCATGGGTGTCTGAGCTGTGTGCTAGTTGTCTGAACAGACAGCTTGGTGCTTTCAACATGTCAAAACCTTTCAAAAGACAAGAAGTGACGCAGTCAATCTCTCTACTTTGAGCCAGGAGAGACTGACATGCATGTCGCTGATGTCAGCCCTGTGTGTACATTTAAGGGCCAGCTGTGCTGCTCTGTTCTGGGCCAAATGTAATTTGCCAACCTCTTTCTGACACTTGACCATATGACTGGGCAGTAGTCCAGTTGCAAAAAAACTTGGGCTTGTAGGACTTGTTTTGTTGATAGCAATGTCAAGAAAGCAGCGCTTTATTACTTATTACTGGCAGACCTCTCCCCATCTTAGCTACTGTTGTATCAATATGTTTTGACCATGACAGTTTACAATCCAGGGTTACTCCAAGCAGTTTAGTCTCCTCAATTTGCTCAATTTCCACATTATTCATTACGAGATTTAGTTGAGGGTTAGGGTTTAGTGAGTGATTTGTCCCAAACACAATGCTTTGAGTTTTTAAAATATTTTGTACAACTTGTTACCCATTCTGTACAGCTTACTACTTGTTACCGATTCTGAAACTGACTGCAGCTCTTTGTTAAGTGTTAGAGTAATTTCACTTGCTGCGGTAGCAGACGTGTATAATTTTGAGTCATCAGCATACATAGACTGATTTCAAGGTTTTAAGGTTTTACTGCTAACCTACAAATCATTACATGGGCTTGCTCCTACCTATCTGTCCGATTTGGTCCTGCCGTACATACCTACACGTACGCTAAGGTCACAAGATGCAGGCTTCCTAATTGTCCCTAGAATTTCTAAGCAAACAGCTGGAGGCAGGGCTTTGCCTCAGGACTACCTGGCATGATGACTCCTTGCTGTCCCCAGTCCACCTGGCCGTGCTGCTGCTCCAGTTTCAACTGTTCTGCCTGCGGCTATGGAACCCTGACCTGTTCACCGGACGTGCTATCTGTCCCAGACCTGCTGTTTTCAACTCTCTAGAGACCGCAGGAGCGGTAGAGATACTCTTAATGATCGGCTATGAAAAGCCAACTGACATCTACTCCTGAGGTGCTGACTTGCTGCACCCTCGACAACTACTGTGATTATTATTATTTGACCATGCTGGTTATTTATGAACATTTCACATCTTGGCCATGTTCTGTTATAATCTCCACCCGGCACAGCCAGAAGAGGACTGGCCACCCCTCATAGCCTGGTTCCTCTCTAGGTTTCTTCCTAGGTTTTGGCCTTTCTAGGGAGTTTTTCCTAGCCACCGTGCTTCTACACCTGCATTGCTTGCTGTTTGGGGTTTTAGGCTGGGTTTCTGTACAGCACTTTGAGATATCAGCTGATGTAAGAAGGGCTATATAAATAAATTTGATTTGATTTGATAGACACACAGGTTTTACTTAGTGCCAGAGGCAGGTCGTTAGTAAAGATTGAAAAAAAGTAAGGGGCCTAGACAACAGCCCTCGGAATGTCCAACTCTACCTGGATTATGTTGGAGAGGCTTCCATTAAAGATCACCCTCTGTGTTCTGTTAGACAGGTAACTCAATCAACGATATAGCAGGGGGTGTAAAGCCATTACACATACATTTTTTCCAGCAGCAGATTATAATCAATAATGTCTAAATCTGCACTGAAGTCTAACAAAATTCCTCCCACAATCTTCTTATCAATTTCAGCCAATCATCAGTCATTTTTGTAAGTCCTGTAGATGTTGAATGCCCTTCCCTATAAGCATTGTTAGGAGAATTAAATTCTCATATTCTTAAACCAATTCAATTAAATTACTCAGTCTGCTATATCAGGATTTGTAAGATACTGATAGAAATAAAAACAAACAGAGGCCCAGTCTACAATAGTCAAATATTTATTTACGGGAACGTTCTGCCTATCATTTCCTGTACATTGGTCTATATACCTCACATTTCGTCATAAATGTCCCTCCTCCTCTCAGAAACAATGACAATATAGTTCACAAGTCTTCCTGCCATACATTGTCTGCCACCTGTTATACAATCTACTACAAGCCCAAGGTCTCTTCCCTCCCTGGGTAGAGACAGAATGTCCTGTAAGGAACACAGCATTCCAGCCGGTCTGACGATAGTTCCATTTGTTTCTAACAAGGAACAGAAAGTCCTTGTTCTAATTCTTGACTAAAACTACATTATATTCAGTATTATGATTATAATAAGTTTAGTTATAGTTCTAAGTTAAATGTATACATAATTTAGTCATTATTCATGAAAATCCCATAACAGCATGCTGAAAGTCAGTTGTTAAAGGAATCCCTGCCCAGGTTCACCCATTTTGAATGTTATATTGTTTTTGTGCATCTCTGAGTGATGTTTAGAGGTCGACCGATTATGATTTTTCAACGCCGATACCGATACCGATTATTGGAGGACCAAAAAAGCTGACACGATTAATCGGCCGATTTTTTATTTTTTTAAATTCCGTTATTTATTTGTAATAATGACAATTACAACAATACTGAATGAACACTTTTATTTTAACTTAATATAATACATCAATCAAATCAATTTAGCCTCAAATAAATAATGAAACATGTTCAATTTGGTTTAAATAATGCAAAAACAAAGTGTTGGAGAAGAAAGTAAAAGTGCAATATGTGCCATGTAAAAAAGCTAACGTTTAAGTTCCTTGCTCAGAACATGAGAACATATGAAAGCTGGTGGTTCCTTTTAACATGAGTCTTAAATATTCCCAAGTAAGAAGTTTTAGGTTGAGGTTATTATAGGAATTACAGGACTATTTCTCTCTATACCATTTGTATTTCATATACCTTTGACTATTGGATGTTCTTATAGGCACTTTAGTATTGCTAGTGTAACAGTATAGCTTCCGTCCCTCTCCTCGCTCCTACCTGGGCTCGAACCAGGAACACATCGACAACAGCCACCCTCGAAGCAGCGTTACCCATGCAGAGCAAGGGGAACAACTACTCCAAGTCTCAGAGCGAGTGACGTTTGAAACGCTATTAGCGCGCACCCCGCTAACTAGCTAGCCATTTCACATCGGTTACACCAGCCTAATCTCGAGAGTTGATAGGCTTGAAGTCATAAACAGTGCAATGCTTGAAGCACAGCGAAGAGCTGCTGGCAAGCGCACGAAAGTGCTGTTTGAATGAATGCTTACGAGCTTGCTGCTGCCTACCACCGCTCAGTCAGACTGCTCTATCAAATATCAAATCATAGACTTAATTATAACATAATAACACACAGAAATACGAGCCTTTGGGCATTAATATGGTCAAATCCGGAAACTATAATTTCGAAAATAAAACGTTTATTCTTTCAGTGACATACGAAACCGTTCCGTATTTTATCTAACGGGTGGCATCCATAAGTCTAAATATTCCTGTTACATTGCACAACCTTCAATGTTATGTCATAATTACGTAACATTCTGGCAAATTAGTTCGGAACGAGCCAGGCGGCCCAAACTGTTGCATATACCCTGACTCTGCGTGCAATGAACGCAAGAGAAGTGACACAATTTCCCTAGTTTAACATTGCCTGCTAACTAGAATTTCTTTTAACTAAATATGCAGGTTTAAAAATATATACTTCTGTGCATTGATTTTAAGAAAGGCATTGATGTTTATGGTTAGGTACATTCGTGCAACGATTATGATTTTTTCGCAAATGCGCTTTTGTTAAATCATCCCCCGTTTGGCGAAGTTGGCTGTCTTTGTTAGGAAGAAATAGTCTTCACAGTTCGCAACGAGCCAAACTGCTGCATATAAAGGTTAAATAAAGGTGAAATAAATAAATAAATAAAAAATATACCATGACTCTGTTGCACAGAACGCAAGAGAAGTGACACAATTTCCCTACTTAAAAGAATTTCATGTTAGCAGACAATATTAACTAAATATGCAGGTTTAAAAATATATACTTGCGTATTGATTTAAGAAAGGCGTTGATGTTTATGGTTAGGTACTGTCAGAGTCGCGTGTATAGGTGGCAGGGAAGTCAGGCGCAGGAGAGTCAAACGGAGTGTAAAATGGAGTCTTTTAATGAATGTCCCAGTAACATGCTCCATAACACTCATAAGAAAAGAACATAAACAAATATGGGTACGAAGACCCGTCGCGCACCTATACACATAAACACAACACTAACAATAAACAATCTCTGACAAAGACATGAGGGGAAACAGAGGGTTAAATACACAACAGGTAATGGATGGGATTGAAAACAGGTGTGTGGGAAGACAAGACAAAACCAATGGAAAATGAAAAATGGATCGATGATGGCTAGAAGACCGGTGACGTCGACCACCGAGCACCGCCTGAACAAGGAGGGGCAACGACTTCGGCAGAAGTCGTGACAGGTACACATTGGTGCAACGACAGTGCTTTTTTCGCGAATGCGCTTGTTAAATCACCTGTTTGGCGAAGTAGGCTATGATTCAATGATAAATTAACAGGCACCGCATCGATTATATGCAACGCAGGAAAAGCTAGTTAAACTAGTAATATCATCAACCATGTGTAGTTAACTAGTGATTATGTTAAGATTGTTTTTTATAAGATATACGTTTAATGCTAGCTAGCACCTTACCTTGGCTCCTTGCTGCACTCGCATAACAGGTAGTCAGCCTGCCACGCAGTCTCTTCGTGGAGTGCAATGTAATCGGCCATGATCGGTGTCCAGAAATGCCGATTACCAATTGTTTTGAAAACTTGAAATCGGCCCTTATTAATCGGCCATTCCGATTAATCGGTCAACCTCTAGTGATGTTCTGTCGATTCCCTAGGTCATTTCATGTATATCTGAGTTATTGGCATTCAAGCAGGCAGAAATCCGGACGGTATGACGTAGCACTGTGATAAAGTTGCTGTCACTACTCTGGAAGTAAAAAAGAATCCAACTTTTAGATGGTGAAAATGTCTGTCATACATGTCAGATACTGACCGATGTCATAACTCGCGAGGTTGTCTTCTCTCGAATGAGCCATTGATCATATTTTTGCGATTTTACAGCTAACTAGTTACATTACATGCTGATATTGTGTTTGGTATTATTGTATGTAGCTACATTTGCTAGCTAGCTAGCCAGCCCATAGAGAGAGAATTGCATTGTGTATTTTGTAGTCGACCTGAGCTGCAACAGATTTCCACAACATTATTATAAAGCCAAAATAAAACATTTGTTCACAAAAAATATTGTTTTCACATATTAGCGTTATTTAACACTGTAAATTAAAGGAATGAGTGGTTTTGTGTGGATTTTTCCTTTCATTTGTTTACTGTGAAATAGCATTGTATCTGGTCTAACAATTTTTTTTAAAGAAGTTTACTAAGGGTTGGTAGCAGGCTGATTGTTCAGCTGTTTAAGCCGAAAAGGTGTGCTCTGATGTTCTTGGGTAGTGTAATGACTTTTGCGTCCCTCCAGGCCTGAGGGTACATACTTTCCTGTAGGCTTAGATTGAAGAGATGGCCAATAGGAGTGGCAATATAGTCTGCTATCATCCTCAGTCATTTTCCGTCCAAGTTGTCAGACCCAGGTGGCTTGTCATTGTTCATAGACAACAATACTTTTTTCTCCTCATCCACACTCACTTTACAGAATTCAAAATTACAGTGCTTGTCTTTCATTATTTGGTCAGTTATGCATGGATGTGTAGGTTCAGAGTTTGTTTTTGGCATGTCATGCCTAAGTTTGCTAATCTTGCCAATAAAAAATGATTAAAGTAGTTGGCAATATAAGTGGGGTTTGAGATGAATGAGCCATCTGATTCAATTAAGGATGGGGCTGGGTTTGCCTTTTTGCCCAAAATATAATTTAAGGAGCTCCAAAGCTTTTTAAGATCATTCTTTATATAATTTATCTTTGTTTCATAGTACAGTTTCTTCTTTTGTTTAGTTTATTCCCATGATTTCTCAATTTACAGTATGTTTGACGATCAGCTGGACTTATTTGCCATTCCCTTTTCCTTGTCCCTCATCCATTTTTCTCAAACGTCAAATTTCGAAGTTGTTGCAAACGTCAAATTTCGTGTTTAAGGTTAAGTTTAGGCATTAATAAGTTCTAAGTGTTTTAGGTTAGGGTTAAGTTTAGGCATTAAAGCAAAATCTTTAAGGTTAGGCAATGACTCTGAATGTTTAAGGGTTAAGGTTTGCGATAGGCTTAAATAAAACATTTAGAAAATGTTTATATTTCGCTGGATTTGAATTTGCAACCTTCGGAATCAGAGGCAGATACTTACTCACTGTTGCCCCTAGTCGCCAGTTTCCACGTCATCTCCCGACGTCCTCAGACATGGATGAATGTCGAGTACTGACTTGTATCACGGGTGACCTGGCTGAATTTTTAAATTACTCATCAATTCACAGGGATTTAACCGTTTTTACAGTAATTTTCTTAATGGGTGCATGCTTATTAGTAACTGGAATAAGACATTTCATAAATGCATCAAGTGCAACATCTGGTTGCTCCTCATTACACACCACAGACCAACAAATATTCTTTACATCATCAACATAGGAATCATTACGAAACTTCAGGTGTGACCTCTTATACACTATATTAGGCCCAGCTTTTGGATCTTGGGTTTTCTAGATATGGCTACTATATTGTGATCACTACATCCAATGGATCTGGATACTGCTTTCAAGCAAATTTCTGCAGCATTAGTAAAGATGTGATCAATACATGTTGATGATTTAATTCCTGTGCTGTTTGTAAATACCCTGGTAGGTTGACTGATAACCTGAACCAGGTTGCAGGCACTGGTTACAGTTTGAACCTATTTCTTGAGTGGACAGCTTGATGAAAGCCAGTCAATATTTAAGTAACCCAGAAAATATACCTCTGTTGAAATCACACACTGTACATTATCAAGCATTTAACACATATTATCCAGATACTGACTGTTAGCACTTGGTGGTCTATAGCAACAAGAATTCACTTTAGATGAGGCAGGAGAACCTGTAGCCATATTACTTCAAGAATGTCTGCTAAATTGCTAAAATGTAATGTACAGTGCCTTCAGAAAGTATTCACACCCATTGACTTTTTTCCACATTTTGTTGTGTTGCAGCCTGAAGTTAAAGTGGATTAAATTGACATTTTTTGTCACTGGCCTACACACAATACCCATAATGTCAAAGTGGAGTTGTGTTTTTCAAATTTTTTACAAATTCAGTAAAAATAAAAAGCTGAAATATCTTGAGTCAGTAAGTATTCAAGCCCTTTGTTATGACAAGCCTAAATAAATTCAGGCGTAGTCACATAATACATTGCATGGACTCACTCTATGTTCAATAATAGTGTTTAACATGATTGTTGAATGACTACCTCAGTCGAGGTGAATCTGTAACACAGATTTAACCACAAAGACCAAGGATGTTTTCCAATGCCTCGCATTGAAGAAGGGCACCTATTGGTAGATGTGTAAAAAATAAGTAAAAAGCAGCCATTGAATATCCCCTTTGAGCATGGTGAAGTTATTAATTGCACTTTGGATGGTGTATCAATACACCCAGTCACTACAAAAATACAGGTGTCCTTCCTAACTCAGTTGCCGGAGAGGAAGGAAACCACTCAGGGATTTCAACATGAGGCCAATGGTGAGTATAAAACATTTACTGAGTTTAATGGCTGTGATAGGAGAAAACCGAGGATGGATCAACAACATTGTAGTTACTCCACAATACTAACCTAATTGACAGTGAAAAGAAGGAAGGTCTTGGCTGATTTTCTGAGGACTTGGCTGATTTCTTTTGATTTTCCCATGATGTCAAGCAAAGAGGCACTGAGTTTGAAGGTAGGCCTTGAAATACATCCACAGGTACACCTCCAATTGACTAAAATTATGTCAATTAGCCTATCAGAAGCTTCTAAAGCCATGATACCATTTTCTGGAATTTTCCAAGCTGTTTAAAGGCACAGTCAACTTAGTGTATGTAAACTTCTGACCCACTGGAATTGTGATGCAGTGAATTATAAGTGAAATAATCTGTCTGTAAACAATTGTTGTAAAAATTACTTCTGTCATGCACAAAGTAGATGTCCTAACCGACTTTCCAAAACTATAGTTTGTTAACAAGAAATTTGCGGAGTGGTTGAAAAACGAGTTTTAATGACTCTTCTGACTTCAACTGTACGTATCTCCCTACCTTGTAGGCTTACCCAGTATCGAAGGCTTGACTCGACAGTCTACGAATGTCATTAAACTTTTTGGTGTTTTGTAACAGATGTCTCTTTCCATTCATCAATTGGTCGCTGCACAGTTTGGATTGATTGATTTTATTTGTCAGTTAAAAAAAATACATTATTAACCCATAGAGTACTAGCAATACAAACCGATTGTCAAAGCTAGCTAAAGCTAACCAGCTACATTTAATATGAATTAGCTAGCTAACATTAGGCTATAACTAGCAATGGAAATGGCTTTTTGAGATAGTATTACAACACAGATCATACACATAACATTAGCAGGCGAGCTAACAGTACACTTTAACTTGGGGCCTTTTGTTTAGACATGTAGCCAGTTAGCTAGCTAAAGAATTAACCATCATCTCAATCCATAGAGTACTAGCAATACAAACCGAAGCTGTGTACAAATACTCATACTAACCACACTAACAATACTATTTGTGACGTAAATTAAGTATGTAGAGTATGCTTATTGGTCATAATATGAATATAGTTAGTATGCCAAAAGTTCCCGGATGTCATACAACATTCGCCAAAATACAAAGTATACAAGCAGTGGATACTATTTCCGTGCATTTAGGGCCCATAACGCAATTCAGAAAATGGCCGTGGCTTCACAACGTTTTCAGATTTGAAGAAAATGGCGGAAAATATGCAGCCGAAGTCCGACTTGAGCGGATACAATTGAACTTCGGAGCAGGGCACCTGCCAAAGGATTTATAGCTGGAGTCTCGTTGGATCAAATTGTATTTGTCACATGCGCCGAATACAACAGGTGTAGATCTTACTGTGAAATGCTTACTTACTAGCCCTTAACCAGCAATGCAGAAGAAACAGAGTTAAGAAAACTTATTTGGGACAGGGGGGAAGTATTGAGTAGCTTGGATAAAAAGGTGCCCAGAGTAAACTGCCTGCTACTCAGTCCTAAAAGATAGAATATGCATATAATTATTAGATTTGGATAGAAAACACTATGGAGTTTCTAAAACTGTTTGAATGATGTATGTGAGTATAACAGAACTCATATGGCAGGCAAAAACCTGAGAAAAAATCCAAACAGGAAGTGGGAAATCTGAGGTTTGTAGTTTTTCAAGTCATTGCACATCAAATATACAGTGTCTATGGGGTCATATTGCACTTCCTAAGGCTTCCACTAGATGTCAACAGTCTTTAGAACCTTGTTTGATGCTTCTACTGTGAAGGAGGGGGGAATGAGAGCTGTTTGAGTCAGGGGTCTGTCAGAGTGCCACGAGCTCAGTCTCGCGCGCTCCAGTGAGAGTTAGCTGCGTTCCATTGCATTTCTACAGACAAAGGAATTCTCCGGTTGAAACATTATTGAAGATTTATGATAAAAACATCCTAAAGATTGATTCTATACTTCGTTTGACATGTTTCTATGAACTGTAATATGACTTATCATCTGAACTTTCGCCTGGACTTGCCCGCGCCTCCTGAGTTTGGATTTGTGTACTAAACACGCGAACCAAAAGGAGGTATTTGCACATAAATGATGGACTTTATCGAACAAAACAAACATTTATTGTGGAACTGGGACTCCTGGGAGTGTAATCTGATGAAGATCATCAAAGGTAAGTGAATATTTATAATGCTATTTCTGACTTCTGTTGACTCCACAACATGGCGGGTATCTGTATGGATTGTTTTTTTGTCTGAGCGCCGTACTCAGATTATTGCATGGTGTGCTTTTTCCGTAAAGTTTTTTTGAAATCTGACACAGCGGTTGCATTAAGGAGAAGTGGATCTAAAATTCCATGCATAACACTTGTATCTTTTAGCAATGTTTATTATGAGTATTTCTGTAAATTTATGTGGCTCTCTGCAAAATCACTGGATGTTTTGGAACTACTGAACATAACACGCCAATGTAAACTAAGATTTTTGGATATAAATATGAACTTTATCGAACAAAACATACATGTATTGTGTAACATGAAGTCCTATGAGTGTCATCTGATGAAGATCATCAAAGGTTAGTGATTAATTTTATCTCTATTTCTGCTTTTTGTGACTCCTCTCTTTGGCTGGAAAAATAGCTGTGTTTTTCTGTGACTAGGTGCTGACCTAACATAATCGTTTGGTGTGCTTTCATCGTAAAGCCTTTTTGAAATCGGACACCGTGGCTGGATTTACGACAAGTTTATCTTTAAAATTGTGTAAAATACTTGTATGTTTGAGGAATTTTAATTTATGGGATTTCTGTTGTTTTGAATTTGGTGCCCTGCAATTTCACTGGCTGTTGTTGAGGTGGCAGTGTCCCGAATATCCCAGAGAGGTTAAAGTACAATTCTTACAATCTTGTTTGGCTGGTAGCTTATTCTTTAGATGTTTGGAGCTGCTGGTGAACCATGATCTGCAGGCATAATCAAAGTGACACTGGACTAGCGCACGAGCTAGGTTTCCATCCAATTGGTGACAGATTTTCATGCAAATATTCTAAAATCTTCATGATAACAATATGCCGTTTCAGAGTTTCGTTTCGGAAAATTTGGCGCCGGAAAACATGACAGGGAAGATTTTAATTTACATTTGAGAAATCTACTGGACATCCATATGCATTCAGATTCAACCTGGTGCAGCCAGCGCCATGAATAAACGAGGGATATTGGCCAAATTAACCACATTTACCTTCAAAACAGCCTATAACAAATTATAGACAAAGAACACTAACAAAGAACACTATTCCTTGTGTAGCAAAACTTTATAGCCTATTTTTTCTGTTGGTTTTTAGGCTACTTTCCTAAAACAATAATTGTCCAACTCATGGTTCAGCTGTTAGAGATTTGAGCACTACATGTATGAGGGCATTGCATGCATAGATAGGCCTATAGGCGTAGGTGTCCACTGTATGATATTAACATTTTAATAAATATATATATAGTGTCACGATTGTTGTACGAAACGAACCAAGGCGCAGCGTGTGTTGAGTTCCACATATTTAATTACAGTGAAACTTCTTCAACAAAACAATAAACCAGCAACAAAACGTGACTACGTGGTGCAACAAGCACAAAACCAAACAATATCCCACAAACACAAGTGGGAGAAATGGCTACCTAAATATGGTCCCTGTAGTAACCTGGTATATTTATATTTACCAATAGATGGCAGTATTGACTCAAGACGGGGGTTTGCTTCCCGCTATCCGTAGCTATTTCCTATGTCTGCCTATATAACTATGATTAAGAAAGCTTCAGGTAGTTTAAGCCAGGTGCATAGATAATGTAAATCTAAGTTACAATTAAATACTAAACAGTACGTAAGTCTCATGAGTCGTAATTCTAAGAAGCCTTTAAGGATACTACAATCCCCAATTAGAGGCAACGATTACCAGCTGCCTCTAATTGGGAACCCTACAAAACACCAACATAGAAATATTGAAATAGAACACCCCCTAGTCACGCCCTGACCTACTACACCATAGAGAACCAAGGGCTCTCTATGGTCAGGGCGTGACATATAGCCCATATAAAGGAAGAGAAGCTTAGGCCTTACCCCAGAGAGATAGAGATATGCCGGTGGCATGTTACGACACCGACATGCATTTCTTTATGTCAGATGGCTACTGCATCTGACAGATATACTGTAGACGTACAGAAGGAGGCTATTTAGTTAATTTTCAATCCAAATATTTTGCTTAAAGGTAAGCATTATATTGTTAGATTAAAGGAGTAACTCTGATAGGCCTGAAACAGTTTTCCCCGCCTCAAGTCAGTTGGAGCGCCTGGGCGCACTGCCTTTATATCATAGACCTGCAGTAGCTAAAGCTTAATAATAGCAACACCATACTAAACCTTCACAAACGTTTCTAAACGGTATTAGGATAATATCAAAAGTAAGTCAAGCCATTGTTTATAGGGAAAATACAAGCAGAAAAGAAAATGTAAACCAGAGAAAAAACGCACTACCCTCCCCTGTGCCCCTCCCCAAAAACAACAAAACCTCCCCAGAGCAAAACAAAACTCCCCTATTTTGGACCACCCCTCCTCACAGTAAATTTCGATCTGTCCCTAACAGTGGCAAACTTGCCTGGTATTGGATGCACAGTGAGGAAGATGGTTTGGGAGGCAAAGAAAAATCCAAGGGCCAAAATTGCGTAACCCTGGTTCTATGAGAATATGAGTGGGTTACAAGTATCCAATCACACAGAGTCTCTTGGGGACAGCCAGGTTGAGTGGTGAATGAGTTGAGCCCCTCTCCTCAATAAAGGGAGTCCCTAGCCTAAGTGAAATTTTGTTGGACCCTCCTCTTGACAGCAAATCTAATTATTTTAGTTTTAAAGCAAGTTTGCTACAATTTTACACATTTTGACGAAGAGAACATTTTGTAATTTTATAACTAATTTCATGCAATTCTACCAGTTTTGCCATGGGGAGGAGAGAAAAATTAGCAGTTTTACATTTAATTTCATTCAATTCAACACATTTTGACAAAGGGTGGAGGGAAATGTTTACAGTGTTTAATATGATATCTTAACGAGAGTGACTAACAAAATCAATGGGGGCCCTAGATTGCCGGATAGACTAATTTACCAATCTAAAACAATTTAGCTGATATGGGCTCATTGAGTGACTGACTGACTGACATAACAAGAGAAAAATTGCTGATGAACAAGCAAATTACGAAATTGCACCTTGTGTATGCATGCACCCCGCTAACTAGCTAGCCATTTCACATAGGTTACATGTATTCTACTATTCTAACTCTCAACACCCCGACTGAGTTTCAAAAGTATTATTATAATAATTTTGTATTTATAATTTTGGGGGGAAAATTGATCCGCGTGCTTACAAAGGGGGCACTTGCCCATCCCTTATCCAAGTAAATGAGTGTACTGGACAAATGGTGGAGATGCCCTTCTTCCTTAGAAGTGAAGGGCGGCGGGTGGAAAGCCATAAGGTGAAACACGTAATTGCCGCTGACCTAACACGGAACCCAAACCGGCTGTGTGTGTGCGCCATCGTGCATAAATGTATTTCACCCCCCCCCCCCCCACACACACACACACCAAACGCAATCACGACACACAGGTTAAAATATCAAAACAAACTCTGAACCAATTATATTAATTTGGGGACAGGTCGAAAAGCATTAAAACATTTATGGCAATTTAGCTAGGTAGCTTGCACTTGCAAGCTAATTTGTCCTATTTAGCTAGCTTGCTGTTGCTAGCTAATTTGCCCTGGGATATAAACATTGAGTTGTTATTTTACCTGAAATGCACAAGGTCCTGTACTCCACCAATTACTAAGCCATTAGGAAGGCCACCAAATATTCTGAAATTTCCATCCCCAACTACAACATTTTCCGCCAAGATAGACCTGCCAAAGGGGGTGGAGTTGCAATCTACTGCAGGGACAGCCTGTAGAGTTCTGTCATGTTATCCAGGTCTGTGCCCAAACAGTTCAAGCTTCTAATTTTAAAAATCCACCTTTCCAGAAATAAGTTCTCACTTTTGCCGCTTGTTATAGACCCCCCTCAGCCCCCAGATGTGCCCTGGACACCATATGTGAATTAATCTCCCCCCATTTATCTTCAGAGTTTGTACAGTTAGGTGACCTAAACTGGGATATGCTTAACACCCCGGCCATCCTACAATCTAAGCTAGATGCCCTCAATCTCACACAAATTACCATGGAACCTACCAGGTACAACCTTAAATCCATAAACACGGACACCCTTATAGATATCATCCTGACCAACCTGCCCTCTAAATAGAGCTTTGCTGTCTTCAACCAGGATCTCAGCGATCACTGCCTCATTGCCTATGTCGGTATTGGTGTGCGGTCAAACAACCACCCCTCATCACTGTCAAACGCTCCCTAAAACACTTCAGCGAGCAGGCCTTTCTAATCAACCTGGCCTGGGTATCCTGGAAGGATATTGACCTCATTCCGTCAGTAGAGGATACCTGGTTATTCTTTAAAAGTGCTTTCCTCACCATCTTAAATAAGCATGCCCCATTCAAAAAAATTAGAACTAAGAACAGATGTACACTGCTCAAAAAAATAAAGGGAACACTTAAACAACACAATGTAACTCCAAGTCAATCACACTTCTGTGAAATCAAACTGTCCACTTAGGAAGCAACACTGATTGACAATAAATTTCACATGCTGTTGTGCAAATGGAATAGACAAAAGGTGGAAATTATAGGCAATTAGCAAGACACCCCCCAAAACAGGAGTGATTCTGCAGGTGGTGACCACAGACCACTTCTCAGTTCCTATGCTTCCTGGCTGATGTTTTGGTCACTTTTGAATGCTGGCGGTGCTCTCACTCTAGTGGTAGCATGAGACGGAGTCTACAACCCACACAAGTGGCTCAGGTAATGCAGTTCATCCAGGATGGCACATCAATGCGAACTGTGGCAAAAAGGTTTGCTGTGTCTGTCAGCGTAGTGTCCAGAGCATGCAGGCGCTACCAGGAGACAGGCCAGTACATCAGGAGACGTGGAGGAGGCCGTAGGAGGGCAACAACCCAGCAGCAGGACAGGTACCTCCGCCTTAGTGCAAGGAGGTGCACTGCCAGAGCCCTGCAAAATGACCTCCAGCAGGCCACAAATGTGCAGTTTGTGGGGCCGTTTAAAGTCCTGAGGAGAGTGAACGAGGTATGTTATAGGTAGGTATGTTATAGGTTACAACTGCCCACTAATTACCGTATTAACCCCTCGTTCCATGTGTCTCTCCTCAGGCCGGTGGTGGCTGGCCCGCTCCAGGAGGCTGAAGTGCGTGAAGTTCCTCCGCCTCCTCTTGACATCGAGGGGGTCCAGGCGTACTCTGTTCGATCCATTTTGGATTCGAGACGTCGGGCGAGGGGCCTTCAGTACCTCGTGGACTGGGAGGGGTACGGGCCGGAGGAGAGATGCTGGGTTCCGGTGGAGGACGTTTTAGATCCTTCCATGTTAAAAGAATTCCACCGCCTCCATCCGGATCGCCCTGCACCTCGCCCTCCGGGTCGTCCCCGAGGCCGGTGTCGACGCGCGGCTGGAGCCGCGCGTCGGGGGGGGGGGGGTACTGTCACGACTTCTGCCGAAGTCGTTGCCTCTCCTTGTTCGGGCGGTGTTCGGCGGTCGACGTCACCGGTCTTCTAGCCATCATCGATCCATTTTTCATTTTCCATTGGTTTTGTCTTGTCTTCCCACACACCTGTTGTCAATCCCATTCATTACCTGTTGTGTATTTAACCCTCTGTTTCCCTTCATGTGTTTGTCAGAGATTGTTTTATGTCAAGTGTTGTTTTATTGGTGTATAGGTGCGCGACGGGTCCTCGTACCCATTTTTATTTGATGTATGTATATTTCTCGCATGTCATGGACATTTATTAAAAGTCTCCATCTACACTTCGTTTACTCTCCTGCGCCTGACTTCCCTGCCACCTATACACACGACGTTGACAGAATCTCTGACCCATAAAAATGAAGTCAGCAGGAGGAGGCACTTCGCTAATGGAGGTAGAGGAACGCGTCATGGAACAAGCGGAGGAGATTGACAGTCTGAGCGCTGCCATGGATCGCATTGTCCAGAATATGGACCGCTGGGAGAGACAGGGAGCTTTTCCAGCACCTCCACCACCACCTGGAATTCCTTTGAACGCTTTTTCTCCTCCGGAACAGAACAAGATCCAGTTATCCCTACCCACGGGATACAATGGAGATACTGCCAGCTGCCAGGGTTTTCTCCTAAAACTGAACTTGTATCTGGCCACGGTCTCTCCAGTACCATCAGACCGTGAGAAAAGCTCCGCCCTCGTCTCATGCCTTACCGGGAAAGCCCTGGAGTGGGCCAACGCTGTGTGTGGAGAGGATAAGGCGTTGGACCATTTTGAGGAGTTCATCTGCCATTTCCGGAAGGTATTCGACCACCCATCCGAAGGCAGAGCAGCAGGTGAGCTCCTCTATCATCTGAGGCAGGGGACGAGGAGTGCTCAGGAGTTCGCTTTGGAGTTTAGGACTTTGGCTGGCGGCGCTGGATGGAGCGACAGGGCCCTGATCGACCACTACCGTTGTAGTCTACGCGAGGACGTCCGTCGGGAGCTGGCCTGTAGAGACACCACCCTCAACTTCGACCAGCTGGTGGATATGTCCATCAGGCTGGACAACATGCTGGCTACTCGGGGACGTCTAGATCGGGGTCTGGTTGTTCCATCCTCCCGCACTCTCTCTCCCGAACCTATGGAATTGGGAGGGATGGTGCGCAGGGAGACCGGAGGGGGTACCCGCTCGAGTAACCATCTATGATCGCAGAGATCACACTGCTGATCGGTGCCGGGTTGGTTCCTCTGGGAATAGAGAAGGCAGGCAGGGCACTCTGGCATCACCCCAGGTGAGTAGGCACCATACTCATCCAGAGCCCTCTGCTGCACTTATGTTTGTCTCTGTCACTTTTCCGGAATTTTCCCTGCATTCCCAGTATAAGGTGCTAGTAGATTCAGGCGCGGCTGGGAATTTCATTAATAAAAATTTAGCTCATAGTTTAGGGATTCCTATTGTTTCTTTGGATATGCCTTTCCCTATTCATGCCTTAGATAGTCGACCAATAGGGTCAGGGTTTATCAGGGAGGTCACCGCACCTTTGTCTATGATAACGCAGCAGGGTCACAAGGAGAAGATTAGTCTTTTCCTTATTGATTCCCCTGCGTATTCTGTGGTGCTAGGCCTACCCTGGTTAACTACTAATAACCCCACTGTTTCTTGGCCACAGAGGGCTCTCACGGGGTGGTCGCGAGAGTGCTCAGGTAGGTGTGTAGGGGTTTCCGTTGGTGCTACTACGGTGGAAAGTCCAGACCAGGTTTCCACCGTGCGCATTCCCCCAGAATATGCCGATTTGGCACTCGCCTTCTGTAAAAAGAAGGCGACTCAATTACCACCCCATCGACAGGGGGATTGTGCGATAGATCTCCTAGTAGACGCTGCATATCCCAGGAGTCACGTGTATCCTCTGTCGCAAGCGGAGACAGTGGCTATGGATAATTATATCTCTGAATCCCTGCGTCAGGGGTTCATTCAGCCATCTATTTCACCCGCCTCTTCGAGTTTATTTTTTGTGAAGAAGAAGGATGGCGGTTTACGCCCGTGCATTGATTATCGAGATCTCAATAAAATCACGGTAAAATATAGTTACCCGCTACCTTTTATCAATACATTAATGGAGTCAATGCGCGGGGCCCGCTTCTTCATAAAATTGGATCTCAGGAGTGCGTACAATCTGGTGCGTATTAGGAGGGGTGATGAGTGGAAGACGGCATTTAGCACCACCTCAGGTCATTATGAGTACCTGGTCATGCCATATGGGTTGATGAATGCTCCATCAGTCTTCCAATCATTTGTAGATGAGATCTTCAGGGACCTGCACGGGCAGGGTGTAGTGGTGTATATCGATGATATTTTGATATACTCTGCTACACGCGCCCAGCATGTGTCCCTGGTGCGCAGGGTGCTTGGATGCCTGTTGGAGCATGATCTATATGTCAAGGCTGAGAAATGCTTGTTCTTCCAACAATCCATCTCCTTCCTAGGGCATCAGATTTCCACTTCAGGAGTGGAAATGGAGAGCGACAACATTACAGCCGTGCGTAATTGGCCGACTCCAACCACGGTAAAGGAGGTGCAGCGTTTTTTAGGGTTTGCCAATTACTACCGGAGATTTATCCGGGGTTTTGGTCAGGTTGCAGCTCCCATTACCTCACTGCTAAAGGGGGGACCGGTGCGCTTGCAGTGGTCGGCCGAGGCGAATAGGGCTTTTGGACAACTGAAGGCTCTGTTTACCTCGGCGCCTGTGTTGGCTCATCCGGATCCCTCTTTGCCATTCATAGTAGAGGTGGACGCATCCGAAGCTGGGATAGGAGCAGTGCTCTCTCAGCGTTCGGGTGTGCCACCGAAGCTTCGCCCCTGTGCTTTCTTTTCGAAGAAGCTCAGCCCGGCGGAGCGAAACTATGATGTGGGGGACCGAGAGCTGTTAGCTGTCGTAAAAGCCTTGAAGGTGTGGAGGCATTGGCTTGAGGGGGCTAATCACCCTTTTCTCATCTGGACTGACCACCGCAATCTGGAGTACATCCGGCAGGCGAAAAGACTGAATCCTCGCCAGGCAAGGTGGGCCATGTTTTTCACTCGTTTTGTGTTTACTCTTACTTACAGACCAGGCTCCCAGAACGTCAAGGCAGACGCATTGTCTCGGCTGTATGACACAGAGGAGCGGTCCATGGATCCCACTCCCATACTCCCAGCTTCGTGTTTGGTGGCGCCAGTAGTGTGGGAGCTGGACGCGCACATTGAGCGGGCGTCACGTGCAGAGCCCTCTCCTCCTGAGTGTCCAGCTGGTCGTCTGTACGTTCCGTCGGCTGTCCGCGACCGATTGATCTATTGGGCTCACACGTCACCCTCCTCTGGTCATCCTGGGATAGGTCGGACGATGCGCTGTCTTGATGGGAGGTACTGGTGGCCCACTTTAGCTAAGGACGTGAGGGTTTATCGACCCGAAACCTGCCCCTCCGCCTGCTCTGCCGGAAGCTGGGTCCGCGGTTTGTGGGGCCGTTTAAAGTCCTGAGGAGAGTGAACGAGGTATGTTATAGGTTACAACTGCCCACTAATTACCGTATTAACCCCTCGTTCCATGTGTCTCTCCTCAGGCCGGTGGTGGCTGGCCCGCTCCAGGAGGCTGAAGTGCGTGAAGTTCCTCCGCCTCCTCTTGACATCGAGGGGGTCCAGGCGTACTCTGTTCGATCCATTTTGGATTCGAGACGTCGGGCGAGGGGCCTTCAGTACCACGTGGACTGGGAGGGGTACGGGCCGGAGGAGAGATGCTGGGTTCCGGTGGAGGACGTTTTAGATCCTTCCATGTTAAAAGAATTCCACCGCCTCCATCCGGATCGCCCTGCACCTCGCCCCCCGGGTCGTCCCAGAGGCCGGTGTCGACGCCCTGCTGGAGCCGCGCGTCAGGGGGGGGGTACTGTCACGACTTCTGCCGAAGTCGTTGCCTCTCCTTGTTCGGGCGGTGTTCGGGCGGTCGACGTCACCGGTCTTCTAGCCATCATCGATCCATTTTTCATTTTCCATTGCTTTTGTCTTGTCTTCCCACACACCTGTTTTCAATCCCATCCATTACCTCTTGTGTATTTAACCCTCTGTTTCCCCTCATGTCTTTGTCAGGGATTGTTTTATGTCAACTGTTGTTTATGTATGTATAGGTGTGCGACGGGTCCCCGTACCCATGTTGATTTTTTACGTATGTACATTGTTCGTGTTTGGAGCATTGTTAAATGGACATTTATTAAAAGTCTCCATTACACTCAGTTTAACTCTCCTGCGCCTGACTTCCCTGCCACCTATACACACGGCGCTGACACGTCTGGCCACTCTACCATACAGGCCTGTTTGGTGGAGTGCTGCAGAGATAGTTGTCCTTCTGGAAGGTTCTCCCATCTCCACAGAAGAACTCTAGAGCTCTGTCAGAGTGACCATCAGGATCTTGGTCACCTCCCTGGCCATGGCCCTTCTCCCTCGATTGGTCAGTTTGGCGGGCGGCCAGCTCTAGGAAGATTCTTGGTGGTTCCAAACTTCTTTAATTTAAGAAAGATGGAGGCCACTGTGTTCTTGGGGACCTTCAATGCTGCAGAAACGTTTTGGTACCCTTCCCCAGATCTGTGCATCAACACAATTCTGTCTCGGAGCTCTGCGGACAATTCCTTTGACCTCATGGCTTGGTTTTTGCTCTGACTTGCACAGTCAACTGTGGGACCTTATATAGACAGGAGTGTGCCTTTCCAAATCATGTCCAATCAATTTAATTTACCACAGGTGGATTCCAATCAAGTTGTAGAAATATCTCAAGGATGATCAATGGCAATAGGATGTACCCGAGCTCAATTTCGAGTCTCATAGCAAAGGGTCTGAATGTAACGTCCTAACCAGAGTTCTTATGTGTTTTGCTTGTTTAGTGTTGGTCAGGGCGTGAGCTGGGTGGGAATTCTATGTTGTGTGTCTAGTTCGTCTGTTTCTGTGTCCAGCCTAACATGGTTCTCAAATCAGAGACAGCTGTCAATCGTTGTCCCTGATTGAGAATCATATATAGGTGGCTTGTTTTGTGTTGGGGATTGTGGGTGGTTGTTTCCTGTCTCTGTGTTTATGTTCTGCGCCCGATAGGACTGTCTCGGCTTTCACGTTTTGTTATTTTGTTATTTGTTAATGTTCACCGTTTATCGTCTGATTAAACATGTTGAACACTAACTGCGCTGCATTTTGGTCCTCTCCTTCATCCCAGGAAGAAAGCCGTTACAGAACCACCCACCAAACCCGGACCAAGCAGCGTGGAAACGGGCAGCGGCGACAGCAGCAGTGGTACAAGGAGGAATGGACATGGGAGGAGATTCTAGACAGAGAAGGACCCTGGGCAGAGCCAGAGGAGTGTCGCAGCCCCAAAGCGGAGCTGGAGGCATCAAAAGCGGAGAGGCGGCATTATGAGGCGCTAGCAAGGCAGAGCGGCTGGAAGCCCAAGAGGCTCACCCAAAAATTTATTGGGGGAGGCTAAAGGGGAGTGTCGCGAAGTCAGGTAGGAGACCTGGCCAACTTCCCAGGCTTACCGTGGAGAGCGAGAGTACGGGCAGATACCGTGTTGTGCGGAAGAGCGCACGGAGTCTCCTGTACGTGTGCTTAGCCCGGTGCCATGAAGCCGGCTCAACATATCTGGCCTCCAGTACGTCTGATCGGGCCGGTGTACATGGCACCAGCCTTACGTATGGTGTCCCCGGTTCGCCAACATAGCCCAGTGGGGGCTATTCCACCTCACCGCACTGGCAGGGCTACGGGGACCATTCAACCAGGTAAGGTTGGGCAGGCTCGGTGCTCAAGGGAGCCAGTACGCCTGCACGGTCCGGTATATCCGGCGCCACCTTCCCGCCCCAGCCCAGTACCACCAGTGCCTACACCACGCACCAGGCTTCTAGTGCGTCTCCAGAGCCCTGTTCCTCCTCAACGCACTCTCCCTGTGGTGCCCTACAGTCATCTCCCTGTGGTGCCCTACAGTCAATATCTCAAGGATGATCAATGGAAATAGGATGTACCCGAGCTCAATTTCGAGTCTCATAGCAAAGGGTCTGAATGTAACGTCCTGACCAGAGTTCTTATGTGTTTTGCTTGTTTAGTGTTGGTCAGGACGTGAGCTGGGTGGGAATTCTATGTTGTGTGTCTAGTTCGTCTGTTTCTGTGTCCAGCCTAATATGGTTCTCAATCAGAGACAGCTGTCAATCGTTGTCCCTGATTGAGAATCATATATAGGTGGCTTGTTTTGTGTTGGGGATTGTGAGTGGTTGTTTCCTGTCTCTGTGTTTGTGTTCTGCACCAGATAGGACTGTCTCGGCTTTCACGTTTTGTTATTTGTTAATGTTCACCGTTTATCGTCTGATTAAACATGTTGAACACTAACTGCGCTGCATTTTGGTCCTCTCCTTCATCCCAGGAAGAAATCCGTTACACTGAATCCTTATGTAAATAATAATAATAATAATTTCTCTTTTTAATTTTTACTAAATACGCAACAATTTCTAAAAACCTTTTTTCGCTTTGTCATTATGGGGAATTGTGTGTAAAAAAATATTTAATCCGTTTTAGAATAAGGCTGTAACGTAACAAAATGTGGAAAAGGTAAAGGGGTCTGAATACTTTCCGAAGGCACTGTACATCACATGAAAGAGAAGAAAGATAACTTAATTTTGATGGGTGTGCATTTTTTGTAGAATTGAAAAAAGTAATTATTGAATGCAGTTGAAATGTTTACAAATTATGCTCTGAAATGAAAGCAACCTCCTTGCATGTAGGCATAGATTAGTGGAGGCTGGTGGTAGTAGCTATAGGAGGACGGGCTCATTGTAATGGCTGGAATGGAATTATTGGAACGGAGTCAAACGTGGTTTCCTTATTTGTTTGATAGCGTTCCATTCATTCCATTCCAGCCATTACAATGAGCAAGCTTTTTGGTGGTTGCAGCCCTGTTCCACCCCTTTATGTATTAATCTGTATTAATATATGCAAAATAACCCCGTGTATTTATGCAAATGAGGCACATATAACTTTATTTTAAAACAAAATAAAATACATGATACCATTAGAAAATGTATGTATGAGTGCATTCGAAGAAAGAAAAAAAGTGAAATTTTACAATAAATTGAATTCCTCAATTTCCTCCCAAATCCCTGAACTCCATTATTTTGTCTGTGCCAGTCAAATGTTTTATGTGCTATAATTCAGTCATTATCTGATGGATTAAAAAATAAATAATAATACACATTTGGAGTATCTTCATCCATTGTCCAACTGTTGGATTCATTAGAATTGTTTTAAAAACCTTTTAACAATTTTTGACTACCGTTACTAGTGATTGTACATAAAAGCATCATGATGACAGCAATCTTATTTGTTTCTCTCCTTCTCACCATCTTTCTCTCATTCCATCTCACACCAGAGTCCCTGACTTGCAACACCAGATCACCAGCCTTTGTCTGTTTGGTTCAACTACAACATGTAGCACCTCCAAGCCCAACTGCTACAGCAGACAAGCAGGTACTAAACAGGTTTCACCCAAGTAGAAAGCTACAATAAAAATCAAAAAAGTCATTCTTAGCTTATTTTAGTGTCATTTTTTGATAAATACTGTGTCATTTCTCAGTTAACCTAGCAATTTGTGTACTGTTAAATAAAGTGCTACCCAAACAAAGAATACCTGTATTTACAATTGCTCCTGTTCTATTCCTTCTTCATTTAGTGTTCAACATCAGTAGCATCCTGAGCATCACGCGCAAGAGCTACATGGCCACAGCTTCCTGTAACACCACATTCACTGCATTATTAGGAGTCGGCTACACCATCTCACAAACCTGCTGCAGCACCAACCTGAGCAACGTGGCAGGCTGCCGGAGCCATCCAACTAACTCTCACCGTGGCCCTTGGTGCCACCCTGTTGGCCATCTGGCCTTCGCCGTGACAAACTATTCACAATAAGGACACCTCCTACATAGGTTTCCATTGAAGGGTGTTATTGTAGGTTGTAGTTCTTACATACACAATGTATTGAAAATGGTTTATTCTGGAAAAGACTACAATGTTCATTCAGGCTAGTTTCACTAAGCTTAAGTTCCAAGTACCATTTCAAACTGGTTTTACCTCTAGGGCCTAGAATACACAACATCCTACTACAGCATCGGTATGAACAGTTAATCAATGTATGTACTTTACTGTATTTACATTTGGAACACGTCAGAGTGACTATTCACTTTTTAGTGGAATAACTTCTTCTCAACCATGTCACTATTAATTATCATCATCATACGTAAGTGAGTTTCCCCATTGAGTATGTACCCCTGTACTCTTTTATAAAGATAACCTTTCTATGTATCCTATGTGCAATACATAATCATACCAAATACACTTTCAAAAAGATCTGCTACTACGAGACACTACATGGTGTATTTCTGTGTGTGTGAAAGGATTGAACAGATAATCCAACGAAGATGATGATGTGATGTAAATGACATGATACTGTCCGCATTCCACACTTCTTTTCAGGCAAATGTCCTCTTAGCACCCTCATGGAAGGCATTAAAACCGGCTCTACTTCATTCTAGTCTCCATCTGCATCAAGCCTTTAGCAGGAAACTGGACATTTCCCCATTCTTTCCAGTCTCTATAAAGTGAGTGCATTCTGCGATTAGGCCTCCTATTGACAACAAACACTACCCTCCTACAAGAAGATGAAGAGGAACATTTTGATTGCGCTGACTGTCCTGGTGGGCTTCATAGCGGTGGGTAAGTCACATCAGCTTCATCTGTTCCTATGGCAAGATTCAAAGACAGTATTCTTCCACCTGATGCCACTCATGACGTTCAGTCAGGTTCTCCTATCTACCTACTGTATCATTGTTTGTGTCGTATTGTATTGTATTGTGTTGAACTGCACATGATTCATCAACTTCTCTTGCCTCTCCTCCATGTTCCACAGCCCAGTCCTTGACCTGTAAGCAGTGCAGTGTGGGGATCTTTGGGACATGTTTCCTTCCCACAAACATGGTGTGTGACAACTCCACTCTCAACTGCTTCACCGGAGAAGCAAGTAAGGAAACCTGTACACAAAAACTTGTGAAAATGCAATGAATTAGCATTCACTGGGTGTACAAAACATTAGGAACACCTTCATAATATTGAGTTGCACCAACTTTTGCCCTCAGGACAGCCTCAATTCGTTGGGGCATGGACTCTACAAGGTGTCGAAAGCTTTCCAAAGGGATGCTGGCCCATGTTGACTCTAATGCTTCCCACAGTTGTGTCAAGTTGGCTGGATGTCCTTTGGGTGGTTGACCATTCTTGATACACACTTGAAACTGTTGAGCATGAAAAATCCAGCAGCGTTGCAGTTCTTGACACACTCAAACTAGTGTGCCTGGCACCTACTACCATACCCTGTTAAAAGGCACTTACATCTTTTGTCTTGCCCTCTAAATGGCACACATAACACAATCCATGTCTCAAATGTATCAGTGCAACTGAGTCCTCCCCTTCATCTACACTGATTGAAGTGGATTTAACAAGTGACATGAATAAGGGATCATAGCTTTCACCTGGATTCACCTGGATAGTCTGTGTCATGGAAAGATGTGTTCCTAATGTTTTGTCCAACGTCTCATTCCATCTAGATTTCAATGCCACTGGGGCTCTGAAACTCCACACCCGTGGTTGTCTGGACACAGAACTGTGTGGCAAGACCATCACTGCAACCATCCTGGGTGCTGGTATCACGAGCAGCTTCTCATGCTGCCAGACAGACCTGTGTAACGGGGCCAGCTCCGTCCAGGTCTCTGTGACTGTAGCCCTCAGCGCCGCCCTGATGGCCTGGGGCGTTTAGACTGGATATCCGGTGACAAAAAATGACTTCTGTTCACAGTATTGTTTAAACCTGTTACACTTCTGTTCACACTGTTTAAACCTGTTTCACACTGTTTAAACAGGTTTCAGACTACTTTGTCTCCATCCTCTATTAACTAGGTTTGGCACCGTGAGCTCAGAATTGTTTTTAAACTCCTCATCTACTTTAATAACATTTATCAACTGAATAATACTTGCAACTATGATATGCAACAACTTGAAGTGCCTTTACACTACTCTCCTGAACACATATACCAATGCTGTAATATTACTCTGAATAATAAATAAATTAAGTCGTGTCACAAAACGGAAATAAAAGGAGCTGTTTTTCATTGTTGACACAATAGTGTCGTCTACACTTTTATATTCAGACATTTTGTTGAGAATGTACTGTTTGGTCAAAATGCTGAAACAATAATGGATGTTTGCATGATAATAAGTTGAACAAATACTGCTTTAGTTAGGAGGCTGCCAATCTGTCAAACATAAGAAACTGTAACTGAGCAAATGGTCAAATAAATAAAAGACAAACTTATGAAACATCTAGGGTTAGGCTATGGCTAGGGTAAGGGTTGAGCCAGTGTGTGGACATCAAGCTAGTGTCAGTGTGCATCATTTGGGTGTCTATTCACATTAGCTTACGTTAATGTGTCTTGTACAGTAGGAGATTCCACCCTGACACCATTAGCAGCTTTGGCAGCCAAACTCAGCTGGCAGACAGGCTGATGGAATCTTTCTCTGCAACTCACTTTCAAACCAATAGCGCCATCAAGTGCATGAGAGAGACAACAGCACATTGGTGAATCCACGACTAGGCCCGATGCTGTCAAATGTCCAGAAAATAGTACTTAATTCAGATGACTGGTGGGTTTGATTTCGGATTCAGTGGGGTTCTACCACACCGAACACCTACATATACATTTTTCATAATGAGCACTTCAATATATATAAGCACCTCTCATTGATCTCAAAGGCAATATTTAAACACAGCATCTGTTTCCCCTGAGGAATGTAATGTTATGTACACATCATGTGATAACAATGGTATTATATATAGTAGCTTGGGTTTTATACCCTTCTGGCGCAGAGCATATAAACATGAATAAACCCACCTAATTGTCATGATATCACAATATTCCAGGAAATTGAATTCGTCAAATATGAAAATATGTAGATAATTGTCTACCTACATAATGACACATTTCAGAAAAGGAATACACCAGAACACCTGATTACGTGTCACACAACACTTTCAAAGGTCTGTTACATAAGCTTATCACTGACGCTTGAGTGCCTGACCCGATGAGCACACAACCGACATTTAAATATCTTCATGTACAGTAAGTAGGCTGCATTAGAAAATGAAACTACTCAATATCGCGGTCTGGCGGCCTTTGGGCTAGTACAGGTGCAATTCCTTCCACGTTGTGTAGGCTTATTTTTTTTATTTAATAACCCAAATTGCATAGATGTCCTACTATAGACTAATTGTCGGGGAAATGTAATTACACCTTCCCTTCTTATCCCTTCTCTTTTCCACATCTCTCTCTCACGTACACGCACAATCGGTGGAGTTGAGTTGGCTAGGTTAACGGAGTACTAAACATCACTTGTTGCTAGTTGAGTGTTGGCTTGTACGGGGACCTTCCACCATCAGGAAATGGAGGAATGAGTGTGTAGCGAGCAACCCAGAGGGAGGGGAAACTGACAAGACGTTTACTGCAAGTCCCACACATAACGTGAGCGAGGTAAGGAAAGGATACATTTGTTACAATTTAGACTACATTCTTACTCAACAAAATCTTTTGGAAGGTTGCTATTAAGTCATAACGGTTTACAGTAAGACCTTATTTTCTGATGCTTGTTTGTATTCGTTTGACATCGGTTTTCTGTTTATTATTGAAATTAACCTAATAGGCCTATAAAAAATGTGTGCAAGACTGCACATTGACAGGTGTTTCCCCTCCCAAAACTAAACTGCCCTGCGTCACCTTTAGGTCTTCCAATTCCAGCGGCAACACTTGAAACAAAAAGATGAGTGACGAAGATAGACTTCAAGTTGAACTTTTTGTGAAGGTAAGCGACATCATCAAAATCCATTCTGCTCTGATATGCATAATCATATCTTGGACACGTTACTTTGTAAACAATGCGCCATTACATTACGCTATCAACATGTCACTATGTGGTAGTCTACGGTGTCATCTATTTTACTGAAACATCATAATAGCCCAAGCATTTCTAAAACAAGATTACCTATCGGTGAGAAGGTTGTCACTAGTTGTCACTGGTCCTTCGCGGAATTTGTTCGAAGAAGGAATGCCTAGAGAAGGCCTAATGGCTTTCATAGCAGGCAATAGCCTATATTTAATAAGACAGAATTACATTGGGCTATTTATTAACAGAAGCTATGCTTATTGATGTACTCCATTTGGCACTTCAGTTGAATGGCCAGAAAATGTACGAATCGTATTAAATGTACATTAATACATATGCCATATAGGCTCCTTAAATCTATATTTAGTAAACTGGCCAGAGCAGCCCAGGTGTCACGGCTGTTGAATGAAGAGGACCAAGGTGCAGCGTGGTGAGCGTACATATTCCTTTATTTCATATGACGCCGACAAAAACAATAAACAATCCAAAACAACCGTGAAGCTAAATGCTATAGTGCCAACAAACAAAGACAGGTGGGAAAAAGGGATACCTAAGTATGGTTCTCAATCAGAGACAACGATAGACAGCTGTCCCTGATTGAGAACCCTACCCGGCCAAAACATAGAAATACAAATAATAGAACTAAAGAACATAGAATACCCACCCCAAATCACACCCTGACCAAATCAAATAGAGACATAAAAAGGCTCGCAAAGGTCAGGGCATGACACCAGGGGTGTGGTCATTCGGAGGAAATTATCCAATATAAAAATAGTGAATATTGTTTCCTGCTCTCATGGTCCTTCATGACCTATAATGATTTCTCTGTGTGAATATGTAGATGTGCAGCTTTTTTTTTTTTTTATGTATGAAAGATGTCCTTGTGGTAGCAGCTTAAAATGCTGACTTCTTGCCCATTTTCTCACCATTCAAATTTCAAGAGACCCACAGGCCCTACTCTTTCACACATTGCATTGTATATTTGACTAAAACAGTTTAATTCCTCCTATGAAAACATTTCAACTACACACATTATTGTCACTTCCATTCTCACTCACCTTACATGTTACATCTAAGCTATGTACAATTCCAAATCATTTTGCTTATGTAGGCAACTTTATAGTGTTGCCCATATTTATGTTTAGAATTAATCTAGAACCATGTGATCCCTGTTTGACTTCCCCTATCGATCTTCGCTAGTATATGATCTTCTTGGTCGGATGAATGACCATAATATAAGGACTTCTATCCCATTCTAGGCAGGCAATGATGGCCAGAGCATTGGCAACTGTCCATTCTCCCAGCGTCTCTTCATGGTGCTGTGGCTCAAAGGAGTCACTTTCAACGTCACCACCGTGGACATGAAGAGGTCTAATACCTATCAATCTGTATTTCTATTACATATACATTTCTATTACATTTGCACATGTCTAAGCTACTATCTGTCTTTATACACCATCTTGTACCCATGTAAACTAATTTCTACACTGAACAAAAATATCAACGCAACATGTAACATGTTGGTTCCATGTTTCATGAGCTAAAATAAAATAAAAATCGGGGAATGTTCCATACGCACAAAAAGCTTATTTTCTTTAACATTTTATGCACAAATTTGCTTACATCCCTGATAAGGAGCATTTCTCCTTTGCCAATATAATCCATCCACCTGACTGGTGTGGCATATCAAGAAGCTGATTGAACAACATGATCATTACACAGGTGCACCTTGTGATGGGGGGCTGAGGAGTATTTCTGACTGCAATAAAACCCTTTTGTGGGGAAAAACTCATTCTGATTGGCTGGGCTTGGCTCCCCAGGGGGTGGCTGCACCGCTGCCCAGTCATGTGAAATCCACAGATTAGGGCCTAATGAATTTATTTAAGTTGACTGATTTCCTTATATGAACTGTAACTCAGTAAAATCTTTGTTGCATGTTACGTTTTATATTTTTGTTCAGTATAGTAGGACTTAACCCTTTTTTTGTCACAAACGTATGAATTTTTCACATTCACATACGCTCATATGTCTCCACCTTCTACCTCTTTCTCACTCCCTCTAATTCTGTCATTGTTTCAAATCAAATCCAATTTTATTTGTCACACTCGCCGAATACAACAGGTGTAGACCTTACAGTGAAATGCTTACTTACAAGCCCTTAACTGACAATGCAGTTCTAAGAAAAATACAACAACAAAAAAAGAAATAAAAGTAACAAATAATTAAAGAGCATTCCTGTTTCTTCCTCTGTCATTTTCTGTCTCTTGATAGGAAACCAGACATCCTTAAGGACCTGGCCCCTGGCGCTCAGCCCCCCTTCCTGCTCTACGGGACGGAGGTGAAAACCGACACCAACAAGATAGAAGAGTTCCTGGAGGAGAACCTGTCCCCTCCAAAGTAATCACTCCTTCCATCATTCTATCCTTCTATCCATCCTCTGATCATACCACCAGACAGTTATGTTGCTACTTGTATCAAGCAAAGTTTCATACCCTTCCAGGTCTATGTTACATGTGCCATTGTTGTGTTGAAGAATCATTTGTATCTGTTGTTTGCCTCTGTAGAGTATGTTGATCGTTTATGTACTGTACTTGCATGAAGGCTTTTGATACTTTATGTATTTAACGTTCATTTTTTTATGTTCCTCTCGGAAGACAATATGTTTTCTTCGTGATACCTAACTGACTGAAATGTTCTATGTCTCCGCCACCCCCTCAACAGGTACCCACGCCTGGCTTCCAGGAACCCTGAGTCTAACACAGCCGGCCTAGACGTGTTCTCCAAGTTCTCGGCCTACATCAAGAATTCAAACCCCCAGCTCCATGACAGTGAGTGACAATGTCAAATCAGGATGAACTGAGCCCGACCCTTCATGTGCAACAACATTGTTGCATGCTAGCAAGCACTAGGGCCGGGACGATACCAGTATCACGATGCTCGTTAGTATTGTGGCAAGGGAACAAAACACGAAGCAGGTGTAACTTCTTTAGGAAAACAACCCTAATGTTGGAAACAAAGGTCATTATGTTGTCATCGAGAGTCACATTTATTTATTTTCCAAGCTATAGCACACAATGTTTTATATACCGTACATCAGGTTTTTAAATGACCAAAGAGTTTGGCCTGCTTCGTGTTTTCATTTTTTTCATGGAAAAAATATTGCAATACTGGTATCGTCACAAGCACCTGCAAGAAGCTCCCACAATCTGTCTCTGTTTTCCAAAAACAGCAGGGAATGTCTTTGTTAATGGCATTATGCCCTGAACTTGGCGTCTCTGAGCTTGGCGTCTCTTCACAAAGCGGTCGCATGTCGTACCCTCTACTCAGATAATCAATTGTCACGTGCAAAGATTCAAAAGGACATTTTAAATGACTCTAGGTTCAACAATTTACAACTGTGCCTCAAGTCCTTTAAACCATGTTTTTTGTTTTTATTCAAATAAGGTTGTAATGATATTAGCATACAGGGCATTTGGAAAGTATTCAGACCCCTTTGACTTTTTCCACATTTTGTTACGTTACTGCCTTATTCCAAAATGTATTGAATTGTTTTTCCCCTCATCAATCTACGCACAATACCCCATAATGACAAAGCAAAAACAGATTTTTAGAAATCTGAAAAATGGAAGTATTCCATTTACATTAGTATTCAGATTCTTTACTCAGTACGTTATTGATGCACCTTTGGCAGCGGTATCAGCCTCAAGTCATACTTGGGTATGACGCTACAAGCTTGGCACACCTGTATTTGGGGAGTTTCTCCCATTCTTCTCTGCATATCCTCTCAAAACTGTCAGGTTGGATGGTAAGCGTTACTGTACAGCTATTTTCAGGTCTCTCCAGAGATGTTCCATCGGGTTCAAGTCCGGGCTCTGGCTGAGTCACTCAAGGACATGCAGAGACTTGTCCCGAAGCCACTCCTGCGTTGTCTTGGCTGTGTGCTTAGGGTCATTGTCCTGATGTAAGGTGAACCTTTGCCCCGGTCTGAGGTCCTGAGCGCTCTGGTGCCGGTTTTCATCAATGTTCTCTCTGTACTTTGCTCGTTCATCTTGCCCTCAATCCTGACTAGTCTCCCAGTCCCTGCCGTTGGTAGACATCCCACAGCATGCTTCACCGCAGGTATGGTGCCAGGTTTCCTCCAGATGTGATGCTTGTCATTCAGGCCAAAGAGTTCAATCTTGGTTTCATCAGACCAGAGAATCTCCAAGTGGGCTGTCATGTGCCTTTTACTGAGGAGTGGCTTCCGTCTGGCCACTCTACCATAAAGTTCTGATTGGTGAATTGATGCATAGATGGTTGTTCTTCTGTAAGGTTCTCCCATCTCCACAGAGGAACTCTGGAGCTCTGTCAGAGTGACCATCAGGTTCTTGGTGACCTCCATGACCAAAGCCCTTCTCCCCAGATTTCTCAGTTTGGCCGCCCGGCCAGCTCTAGAAAGAGTCTTGGTGGTTCCAAACCTCTTTAATTTAAGAAAGATGGAGGCCACTGTGTTCTTGGGGACCTTCAATGCTGCAGAAACGTTTTGGTACCCTTCCCCAGATCTGTGCATCAACACAATTCTGTCTCGGAGCTCTGCGGACATTTCCTTTGACCTCATGGCTTGGTTTTTGCTCTGACTTGCACAGTCAACTGTGGGACCTTATATAGACAGGAGTGTGCCTTTCCAAATCATGTCCAATCAATTGAATTTACCACAGGTGGACTCCAATCAAGTTGTAGAAATATCTCAAGGATGATCAATGGAAATAGGATGTACCCAAGCTCAATTTCGAGTCTCATAGCAAAGGGTCTGAATCCTTATGTAAATAATATTAATAAAAATTTCTCTTTTTAATTTTTACTAAATACGCAACAATTTCTAAAAATCTTTTTTCGCTTTGTCATTATGGGGAATTGTGTGTAGATTGATGATTTAAAAAAATATTTAATCCATTTTAGAATAAGGCTGTAACGTAACAAAATGTGGAAAAGGTAAAGGGGTCTGAATACTTTCCGAAGGCACTGTACATCACATGAAAGAGAAGAAAGATAACTTCATTTTGATGGGTGTGCATTTTTTGTAGAATTGAAAAAAGTAATAATTGAATGCAGTTGAAATGTTTACAAATTATGCTCTGAAATGAAAGCAACCTCCTTGCATGTAGGCATAGATTAGTGGAGGCTGGTGGTAGTAGCTATAGGAGGACGGGCTCATTGTAATGGCTGGAATGGAATTATTGGAACGGAGTCAAACGTGGTTTCCTTATTTGTTTGATAGCGTTCCATTCATTCCATTCCAGCCATTACAATGAGCAAGTTTTTTGGTGGTTGCAGCCCTGTTCCACCCCTTTATGTATTAATCTGTATTAATATATGCAAAATAACCCCGTGTATTTATGCAAATGAGGCACATATAACTTTATTTTAAAACAAAATAAAATACATGATACCATTAGAAAATATATGTATGAGTGCATTCGAAGAAAAAAAAAATTTAAATTTTACAATAAATTGAATTCCTCAATTTCCACCCAAATCCCTGAACTCCATTATTTTGTCTGTGCCAGTCAAATGTTTTATGTGCTATAATTCAGTCATTATCTGATGGATTAAAAAATAAATAATAATACACATTTGGAGTATCTTCATCCATTGTCCAACTGTTGGATTCATTAGAATTGTTTTAAAAACCTTTTAACAATTTTTGACTACCGTTACTAGTGATTGTACATAAAAGCATCATGATGACAGCAATCTTATTTGTTTCTCTCCTTCTCACCATCTTTCTCTCATTCCATCTCACACCAGAGTCCCTGACTTGCAACACCAGATCACCAGCCTTTGTCTGTTTGGTTCAACTACAACATGTAGCACCTCCAAGTCCAACTGCTACAGCAGACAAGCAGGTACTAAACAGGTTTCACCCAAGTAGAAAGCTACAATAAAAATCAAAAAAGTCATTCTTAGCTTATTTTAGTGTCATTTTTTGATAAATACTGTGTCATTTCTCAGTTAACCTAGCAATTTGTGTACTGTTAAATAAAGTGCTACCCAAACAAAGAATACCTGTATTTACAATTGCTCCTGTTCTATTCCTTCTTCATTTAGTGTTCAACATCAGTAGCATCCTGAGCATCACGCGCAAGAGCTACATGGCCACAGCTTCCTGTAACACCACATTCACTGCATTATTAGGAGTCGGCTACACCATCTCACAAACCTGCTGCAGCACCAACCTGAGCAACGTGGCAGGCTGCCGGAGCCATCCAACTAACTCTCACCGTGGCCCTTGGTGCCACCCTGTTGGCCATCTGGCCTTCGCCGTGACAAACTATTCACAATAAGGACACCTCCTACATAGGTTTCCATTGAAGGGTGTTATTGTAGGTTGTAGTTCTTACATACACAATGTATTGAAAATGGTTTATTCTGGAAAAGACTACAATGTTTATTCAGGCTAGTTTCACTAAGCTTAAGTTCCAAGTACCATTTCAAACTGGTTTTACTTCTAGGGCCTAGAATACACAACATCCTACAACAGCATCGGTATGAACAGTTAATCAATGTATGTACTTTACTGTATTTACATTTGGAACACGTCAGAGTGACTATTCACTTTTTAGTGGAATAACTTCTTCTCAACCATGTCACTATTAATTATCATCATCATACGTAAGTGAGTTTCCCCATTGAGTATGTACCCCTGTACTCTTTTATAAAGATAACCTTTCTATGTATGCTATGTGCAATACATAATCATACCAAATACACTTTCAAAAAGATCTGCTACTACGAGACACTACATGGTGTATTTCTGTGTGTGTGAAAGGATTGAACAGATAATCCAACAAAGATGATGATGTGATGTAAATGATATGATACTGTCCGCATTCCACACTTCTTTTCAGGCAAATGTCCTCTTAGCACCCTCATGGAAGGCATTAAAACCGGCTCTACTTCATTCTAGTCTCCATCTGCATCACACCTTTAGCAGGAAACTGGACATTTCCCCATTCTTTCCAGTCTCTATAAAGTGAGTGCATTCTGCGATTAGGCCTCCTATTGACAACAAACACTACCCTCCTACAAGAAGATGAAGAGGAACATTTTGATTGCGCTGACTGTCCTGGTGGGCTTCATAGCGGTGGGTAAGTCACATCAGCTTCATCTGTTCCCATGGCAATATTCAAAGACAGTATTCTTCCACCTGATGCCACTCATGACGTTCAGTCAGGTTCTCCTATCTACCTACTGTATCATTGTTTGTGTCGTATTGTATTGTATTGTATTGAACTGCACATGATTCATCAACTTCTCTTGCCTCTCCTCCATGTTCCACAGCCCAGTCCTTGACCTGTAAGCAGTGCAGTGTGGGGATCTTTGGGACATGTTTCCTTCCCACAAACATGGTGTGTGACAACTCCACTCTCAACTGCTTCACCGGAGAAGCAAGTAAGGAAACCTGTACACAAAAACTTGTGAAAATGCAATGAATTAGCATTCACTGGGTGTACAAAACATTAGGAACACCTTCATAATATTGAGTTGCACCTACTTTTGCCCTCAGGACAGCCTCAATTCGTTGGGGCATGGACTCTACAAGGTGTCGAAAGCTTTCCAAAGGGATGCTGGCCCATGTTGACTCTAATGCTTCCCACAGTTGTGTCAAGTTGGCTGGATGTCCTTTGGGTGGTTGACCATTCTTGATACACACTTGAAACTGTTGAGCATGAAAAATCCAGCAGCGTTGCAGTTCTTGACACACTCAAACTAGTGTGCCTGGCACCTACTACCATACCCTGTTAAAAGGCACTTACATCTTTTGTCTTGCCCTCTAAATGGCACACATAACACAATCCATGTCTCAAATGTATCAGTGCAACTGAGTCCTCCCCTTCATCTACACTGATTGAAGTGGATTTAACAAGTGACATGAATAAGGGATCATAGCTTTCACCTGGATTCACCTGGATAGTCTGTGTCATGGAAAGAGGTGTTCCTAATGTTTTGTCCAACATCTCATTCCATCTAGATTTCAATGCCACTGGGGCTCTGAAACTCCACACCCGTGGTTGTCTGGACACAGAACTGTGTGGCAAGACCATCAGTGCAACCATCCTGGGTGCTGGTATCACGAGCAGCTTCTCATGCTGCCAGACAGACCTGTGTAACGGGGCCAGCTCCGTCCACGTCTCTGTGACTGTAGCCCTCAGCGCCGCCCTGATGGCCTGGGGCGTTTAGACTGGATATCCGGTGACAAAAAATGACTTCTGTTCACAGTATTGTTTAAACCTGTTACACTTCTGTTCACACTGTTTAAACCTGTTTCACACTGTTTAAACAGGTTTCAGACTACTTTGTCTCCATCCTCTATTAACTAGGTTTGGCACCGTGAGCTCAGAATTGTTTTTAAACTCCTCATCTACTTTAATAACATTTATCAACTGAATAATACTTGCAACTATGATATGCAACAACTTGAAGTGCCTTTACACTACTCTACTGAACACATATACCAATGCTGTAATATTATTCTGAATAATAAATAAATTAAGTCGTGTCACAAAACGGAAATAAAAGGAGCTGTTTTTCATTGTTGACACAATAGTGTCGTCTACACTTTTATATTCAGACATTTTATTGAGAATGTACTGTTTGGTCAAAATGCTGAAACAATAATGGATGTTTGCATGATAATAAGTTGAACAAATACTGCTTTAGTTAGGAGGCTGCCAATCTGTCAAACATAAGAAACTGTAACTGAGCAAATGGTCAAATAAATAAAAGACAAACTTATGAAACATCTAGGGTTAGGCTATGGCTAGGGTAAGGGTTGAGCCAGTGTGTGGACATCAAGCTAGTGTCAGTGTGCATCATTTGGGTGTCTATTCACATTAGCCTACGTTAATGTGTCTTGTACAGTAGAAGATTCCACCCTGACACCATTAGCAGCTTTGGCAGCCAAACTCAGCTGGCAGACAGGCTGATGGAATCTTTCCCTGCAACTCACTTTCAAACCAATAGCGCCATCAAGTGCATGAGAGAGACGACAGCACATTGGTGAATCCACGACTAGGCCCGATGCTGTCAAATGTCCAGAAAATAGTACTTAATTCAGATGACTGGTGGGTTTGATTTCGGATTCAGTGGGGGTTCTACCACACCAAACACCTACATATACATTTTTCATAATGAGCACTTCAACTGAGCCACACGGGCCCCGTGTGGCTCAGTTGGTAGAGCATGGCGCTTGCAATGCCAGGGTTGTGGGTTCAATTCCCATGGGGGGCCAGTACAAAAAAAAAGTATGAATGCATGTACTTTTAAGTCGCTCTGGATAAGAGCGTCTGCTAAATTACTTAAATGTAAATGTAAATATATATAAGCACCTCTCATTGATCTCAAAGGCAAGACTTAAACACAGCATCTGTTTCCCCTGAGGAATGTAATGTTATGTACACATCATGTGATAACAATGGTATTATATATAGTAGCTTGGGTTTTATACCCTTCTGGCGCAGAGCATATAAACATGAATAAACCCACCTAATTGTCACGATATCACAACATTCCAGGAAATTGAATTCGTCAAATATGAAAATATGTAGATAATTGTCTACCTACATAATGACACATTTCAGAAAAGGAATACACCAGAACACCTGATTACGTGTCACACAACACTTTCAACGGTCTGTTACATAAGCTTATCACTGACGCTTGAGTGCCTGACCCGATGAGCAGACAACCGACATTTAAATATCTTCATGTACAGTAAGTAGGCTGCATTAGAAAATGAAACTACTCAATATCGCGGTCTGCCGGCCTTTGGGCTAGTACAGGTGCAATTCCTTCCACGTTGTGTAGGCTTATTTTTTAAATGTAATAACCCAAATTGCATAGATGTCCTACTATAGACAAATTGTCGGGGAAATGTAATTACACCTTCCCTTCTTATCCCTTCTCTTTTCCACATCTCTCTCTCACGTACACGCACAATCGGTGGAGTTGAGTTGGCTAGGTTAACGGAGTACTAAACATCACTTGTTGCTAGTTGAGTGTTGGCTTGTACGGGGACCTTCCACCATCAGGAAATGGAGGAATGAGTGTGTAGCGAGCAACCCAGAGGGAGGGGAAACTGACAAGACGTTTACTGCAAGTCCCACACATAACGTGAGCGAGGTAAGGAAAGGATACATTTGTTACAATTTAGACTACATTCTTACTCAACAAAATCTCTTGGAAGGTTGCTAGGTTGCATAACGGTTTACAGTAAGACCTTATTTTCTGATGCTTGTTTGTATTCGTTTGACATCGGTTTTCTGTTTATTATTGAAATTAACCTAATAGGCCTATAAAAAATGTGTGCAAGACTGCACATTGACAGGTGTTTCCCCTCCCAAAACTAAACTGCCCTGCGTCACCTTTAGGTCTTCCAATTCCAGCGGCAACACTTGAAACAAAAAGATGAGTGACGAAGATAGACTTCAAGTTGAACTTTTTGTGAAGGTAAGCGACATCATCAAAATCCATTCTGCTCTGATATGCATAATCATATCTTGGACACGTTACTTTGTAAACAATGCGCCATTACATTACGCTATCAACATGTCACTATGTGGTAGTCTACGGTGTCATCTATTTTACTGAAACATCATAATAGCCCAAGCATTTCTAAAACAAGATTACCTATCGGTGAGAAGGTTGTCACTAGTTGTCACTGGTCCTTCGCGGAATTTGTTCGAAGAAGGAATGCCTAGAGAAGGCCTAATGGCTTTCATAGCAGGCAATAGCCTATATTTAATAAGATAGAATTACATTGGGCTATTTATTAACAGAAGCTATGCTTATTGATGTACTCCATTTGGCACTTCAGTTGAATGGCCAGCAAATGTACGAATCGTATTAAATGTACATTAATACATATGCCATATAGGCTCCTTAAATCTATATTTAGTAAACTGGCCAGAGCAGCCCAGGTGTCACGGCTGTTGAATGAAGAGGACCAAGGTGCAGCGTGGTGAGCGTACATATTCCTTTATTTCATATGACGCCGACAAAAACAATAAACAATCCAAAACAACCGTGAAGCTATAGTGCCAACAAACAAAGACAGGTGGGGAAAAGGGATACCTAAGTATGGTTCTCAATCAGAGACAACGATAGACAGCTGTCCCTGATTGAGAACCCTACCCGGCCAAAACATAGAAATACAAATAATAGAACTAAAGAACATAGAATACCCACCCCAAATCACACCCTGACCAAATCAAATAGAGACATAAAAAGGCTCGCAAAGGTCAGGGCATGACACCAGGGGTGTGGTCATTCGGAGGAAATTATCCAATATAAAAATAGTGAATATTGTTTCCTGCTCTCATGGTCCTTCATGACCTATAATGATTTCTCTGTGTGAATATGTAGATGTGTAGCTTTTTGTTTTGTTCATGTATGAAAGATGTCCTTGTGGTAGCAGCTTAAAATGCTGACTTCTTGTCCATTTTCCCACCATTCAAATTTCAAGAGACCCACAGGCCCTACTCTTTCACACATTGCATTGTATATTTGACTAAAACAGTTTAATTCCTCCTATGAAAACATTTAAACTACACACATTTGTCACTTCCATTCTCACTCACCTTACATGTTACATCTAAGCTATGTACAATTCCAAATCATTTTGCTTATGTAGGCAACTTTATAGTGTTGCCCATATTTATGTTTAGAATTAATCTAGAACCATGTGATCCCTGTTTGACTTCCCCTATCGATCTTCGCTAGTATATGATCTTCTTGGTCGGATGAATGACCATAATATAAGGACTTCTATCCCATTCTAGGCAGGCAATGATGGCCAGAGCATTGGCAACTGTCCATTCTCCCAGCGTCTCTTCATGGTGCTGTGGCTCAAAGGAGTCACTTTCAACGTCACCACCGTGGACATGAAGAGGTCTAATACCTATCAATCTGTATTTCTATTACATATACATTTCTATTACATTTGCACATGTCTAAGCTACTATCTGTCTTTATACACCATCTTGTACCCATGTAAACTAATTTCTACACTGAACAAAAATATAAACGCAACATGTAACATGTTGGTTCCATGTTTCATGAGCTAAAATTAAAAAAAAATCGGGGAATGTTCCATACGCACAAAAAGCTTATTTTCTTTAACATTTTATGCACAAATTTGCTTACATCCCTGATAAGGAGCATTTCTCCTTTGCCAATATAATCCATCCACCTGACTGGTGTGGCATATCAAGAAGCTGATTGAACAACATGATCATTACACAGGTGCACCTTGTGATGGGGGGCTGAGGAGTATTTCTGACTGCAATAAAACCCTTTTGTGGGGAAAAACTCATTCTGATTGGCTGGGCCTGGCTCCCCAGGGGGTGGCTGCACCGCTGCCCAGTCATGTGAAATCCACAGATTAGGGCCTAATGAATTTATTTAAGTTGACTGATTTCCTTATATGAACTGTAACTCAGTAAAATCTTTGTTGCATGTTACGTTTTATATTTTTGTTCAGTATAGTAGGACTTAACCCTTTTTTTGTCACAAACGTATGAATTTTTCACATTCACATACGCTCATGTCTCCACCTTCTACCTCTTTCTCACTCCCTCTATTTCTGTCATTGTTTCAAATTGAATCCAATTTTATTTGTCACACTCGCCGAATACAACAAGTGTAGACCTTACAGTGAAATGCTTACTTACAAGCCCTTAACTGACAATGCAGTTTTAAGAGGAAAAAAATAAAAAAAGTAACAAATAATTAAAGAGCATTCCTGTTTCTTCCTCTGTCATTTTCTGTCTCTTGATAGGAAACCAGACATCCTTAAGGACCTGGCCCCTGGCGCTCAGCCCCCCTTCCTGCTCTACGGGACGGAGGTGAAAACCGACACCAACAAGATAGAAGAGTTCCTGGAGGAGAACCTGTCCCCTCCAAAGTAATCACTCCTTCCATCATTCTATCCTTCTATCCATCCTCTGATCATACCACCAGACAGTTATGTTGCTACTTGTATCAAGCAAAGTTTCATACCCTTCCAGGTCTATGTTACATGTGCCATTGTTGTGTTGAAGAATCATTTGTATCTGTTGTTTGCCTCTGTAGAGTATGTTGATCGTTTATGTACTGTACTTGCATGAAGGCTTTTGATACTTTATGTATTTAACGTTCATTTTTTTATGTTCCTCTCGGAAGACAATATGTTTTCTTCGTGATACCTAACTGACTGAAATGTTCTATGTCTCCGCCACCCCCTCAACAGGTACCCACGCCTGGCTTCCAGGAACCCTGAGTCTAACACAGCCGGCCTAGACGTGTTCTCCAAGTTCTCGGCCTACATCAAGAATTCAAACCCCCAGCTCCATGACAGTGAGTGACAATGTCAAATCAGGATGAACTGAGCCCGACCCTTCATGTGCAACAACATTGTTGCATGCTAGCAAGCACTAGGGCCGGGACGATACCAGTATCACGATGCTCGTTGGTATTGTGGCAAGGGAACAAAACACGAAGCAGATGTAACTTCTTTAGGAAAACAACCCTGATGTTGGAAACAAAGGTCATTATGTTGTCATCGAGAGTCACATTTATTTATTTTCCAAGCTATAGCACACAATGTTTTATATACCGTACATCAGGTTTTTAAATGACCAAAGAGTTTGGCCTGCTTCGTGTTTTCATTTTTTTCATGGAAAAAATATTGCAATACTGGTATTGTCACAAGCACCTGCAAGAAGCTCCCACAATCTGTCTCTGTTTTCCAAAAACAGCAGGGAATGTCTTTGTTAATGGCATTATGCCCTGAACTTGGCGTCTCTGAGCTTGGCATCTCTTCACAAAGCGGTCGCATGTTGTACCCTCTACTCAGATAATCAATTGTCACGTGCAAAGATTCAAAAGGACATTTTAAATGACTCTAGGTTCAACAATTTACAACTGTGCCTCAAGTCCTTTAAACCATGTTTTTTGTTTTTATTCAAATAAGGTTGTAATGATATTAGCATACAGGGCATTTGGAAAGTATTCAGACTCCTTGACTTTTTCCACATTTTGTTACGTTACTGCCTTATTCTAAAATGTATTGAATTGTTTTTTCCCCTCATCAATCTACGCACAATACCCCATAATGACAAAGCAAAAACAGATTTTTAGAAATCTGAAAAATGGAAGTATTCCATTTACATTAGTATTCAGATTCTTTACTCAGTACGTTATTGATGCACCTTTGGCAGCGGTATCAGCCTCAAGTCATACTTGGGTATGACGCTACAAGCTTGGCACACCTGTATTTGGGGAGTTTCTCCCATTCTTCTCTGCATATCCTCTCAAAACTGTCAGGTTGGATGGTAGGCGTTACTGTACAGCTATTTTCACGTCTCTCCAGAGATGTTCCATCTGGTTCAAGTCCGGGCTCTGGCTGAGTCACTCAAGGACATGCAGAGACTTGTCCCGAAGCCACTCCTGCGTTGTCATGGCTGTGTGCTTATGGTCATTGTCCTAATGTAAGGTGAACCTTTGCCCCGGTCTGAGGTCCTGAGCGCTCTGGTGCCGGTTTTCATCAATGTTCTCTCTGTACTTTGCTCGTTCATCTTGCCCTCAAACCTGACTAGTCTCCCAGTCCCTGCCGTTGGTAGACATCCCACAGCATGCTTCACCGCAGGTATGGTGCCAGGTTTCCTCCAGTTGTGATGCTTGGCATTCAGGCCCTAAGTGTTCAATCTTGGTTTCATCAGACCAGAGAATCTCCAAGTGGGCTGTCATGTGCCTTTTACTGAGGAGTGGCCACTCTACCATAAAGTTCAGATTGGTGAAGTGATGCAGAGATGGTTGTTCTTCTGGAAGGTTCTCCCATCTCCACAGAGGAACTCTGGAGCTCTGTCAGAGTGACCATCGGGTTCTTGGTGACCTCCATGACCAAAGCCCTTCTCCCCAGATTTCTCAGTTTGGCCGCCCGGCCAGCTCTAGAAAGAGTCTTGGTGGTTCAAAACTTCTTCCATTTCAAGAATGATGGAGGCCACTGTGTTCTTGGGGACTTTCAATGCTGCAGAAATTATTTGGTACCCTTCCCCAGATCTATGCCTCGACATAATCCTGTCTCGGAGCTATACGGACAATTCCTTCGACCTCATGACTTGGTTTTTGTTCTGACATGCACTGTCAACTGTGGGACCTTATATAGACAGGTGTGTGCCTTTCCAAATCATGTCCAAACAATTGAATTTCCCACAGGTGGACTCAAATCAAGTTGTAGAAGCATCTCAAGGATGATCAATGGAAATAGGATGCACCTGAGCTCAATTTTGAGTCTTATAGCAAAGGGTCTGAATACTTATGTAAATAAGGTATTTCTGTTTTTTATTTTTAATACATTTGCAAATATTTATAAAAACCTGTTTTTGCTTGGTCATTATGGGGTATTGTTTGTAGATTGATGAGGAACATTTTTCATTTATAAACTGGGTTGTTCACCCATGAATGCTGATTGGCTGACAGCCATGGTATATCAGACCGTATACCACGGGTATGACAAAACATTTATTTTTACTGCTCTAATTACATTGGTAACCAGTTTATAATAGCAATAAGACACCTCAGGGTGTCACGCCCTGACCTTAGTTATCTTTGTTTTCTTTATTATTTTGGTTAGGTCAGGGTGTGACGAGGGTGGGTATGCTTGTTTTGTATTGTCTAGGGTTTTTGTATGTCTAGGGGTGTTTGTAAGCCTAGGCATAAGTAGGTCTATGGTGGCCTGAATTGGTTCCCAATCAGAGGCAGCTGTTTATCGTTGTCTCTGATTGGGGATCATATTTAGGTTGCCATTTTCCCTTGGGTATTGTGTTCTTATTCCATGTGTAGTTACCTGTCTGCACTCGCCATATTAGCTTCACAGTTCGTTTTGTTATTTTGTTCGTTTTGTTCAGTGTTCATTCTTTAAATAAAGAAAAATGTACGATTATCACGCTGCGCCTTGGTCTCCTCCCTACGACGGCCGTGACACAGGGGTTTGTGGTATATGGCCAATATACCACGGCTAAGGGCTGTGTCCAGGCACGACGCATCCCAAGAACAGCCATTAGCCATTGTATATTGGCCATATACCACACACCCTTGTGCCTTATTGCTTAATTAATCAATTTTAGAATAAGGCTGTAACGTAACAAAATGTAGATAAAGTGAAGGGGTCTGAATACTTTCCGAATGCACAATAGAAATATAATTACTATTCTATATATAAGAGTCATATTGTTTCATGGGGCAGCACATTCAATTCCTTCTTTCAGAGGTTTGTTTCAGTCTAATCGCAGGGAGTGAAGGCTCAGTGAAGGCTTTACTTGCATGATACTACTGAGGAGCTTTATCTTTGATCGTACTACAGTTTATGTACGTGTTTCAGTCTTAATCAATGTGTTGTACTTTGTGTGTTCTCTGCATGGTCAGACCTAGAGAAAGGCTTGCTCAAGGCCCTGAAGAAGCTAGACGACTACCTTGGCTCCCCACTTCCTGACGAGATTGACGAGAATAGCGCTGATGATGTCACTTCCTCCTCCCGTCCCTTCCTGGATGGGCAGGTCCTCACTCTGGCCGACTGCAACTTGCTTCCCAAGCTGAACATTGTCAAGGTAATCCTTTGTTTTAAGCCCTGCTTGTGGCCTAGCGTGAGGTCTATAATCAAATCAGTATTAATTGGGGTTGGTGGACCACTTGTTTGCTAAATGTTCCCAAATGTACAGTAGTAACTTCAGTGAAAACTGCAAAGTAAGATCACAAGGACATATTCACAATAGTGTTCAGGCAGATCCAATGGGCTCTTTTGATCATTATTGTTTGGACTACAAATGCACAATTATATTTATTGGCTATAACTGTTACTTTTCTTGTCTTAACGTTTTTGTATGTTACTTTTTGGGGGGTTATTTAGTGGCCACGTGTATTCAGAATCACCTTTATTTACCAAATACATTTGCATGTATAGGAATTTGACTCAGTGAAATGGTGCTGCCACAATAAACAGAATATACAGATGGACAATAAGCAGAATATATAGACTAAATATATTGATGCAGAATTTACACACTGAAGCTAAAAGCTAAAAAGTACAGATGACACTATGAACACTATAAGCAACATTAGAACTGTGCATGTAGAGATGTATGAATCAAAACTGTTTAACAGGATGATGTGCAATGGGGGAAATAACTCTCCCTTTCTTCTTCTCTGTCTCTCTGTCCGACCCGAAGGTGGTGTGTCTGAAGTATCGCACTTTCTCCATCCCTAAGTCTCTCTCCAACCTGTGGCGATACCTGGACGCTGCGTACGCCCGCGAGGAGTTCTCCTCTACCTGCCCCAACGACACAGAGATACACATCGCCTACTCAGCCGTGGCTAAAGCACTTAAGTAGGAGGACAAGGGGATTCTATCAGTCACACACAACAGCAAATACACACATAAACACTCACCTGTTCATATATCCTAGACACACTCACCTATCTACGCACACACTGTACATGTGGCAGCATACACACGCCCCAATGCACTCACACATACAGGCACTCTCTGACACACGCACACCATTCCGACAGCCTTTCTTGAGAGCAGGAAATCAATATCACTGTAAGATCAAGTTGAAAATGTTGCATTGGCCACTTAAGAGTTTGTGAAACTCTCTGAGGCTTATAGTTTATGGTTCTCTTTTTGTCACGTGCCACGTCCACTCTTAATGCTGTATATTCAGGGATAGTTACACACAGTTAAAGTTCTATACACAGGCAGTAGGTTACATATGGTAGCATCCAAATGAAGGTATCCAACAGTGGTCTGTTCAGCCTCTATGATTAATTCTGCACTGCATACATTGCCACATTACACCCTATTAGTTTCTATCTCTCTGCCAAGCCATAAAAAACTGTTCCTGTTGTGATTACACACAGACACGCATATCTAGACCAGTTTGACTGCTACCCGCAGCTGAAAGAGAGAGGTTAGTTATAGGCGTGTCGACAATTATACATTATTACAGACATATTATTACACTGTTGATATATTGTTCAGGGCAAACAGCCGCTAACAGGGTGGATGACATGGTCAGTTTGAACCAGTCATTTTATACATGCTAAATGGTCAGAAGTTAGGCTCAGGGAACGGGAAAGCAGGTCTTGGGCCAATTGTAGTACATTGGGGCACACTATACAGAGGTGTTTCTCAGCACACATTTATCCACACAGAAAACGATTTCGACAGACCTCGGCTTCTCCTTTCTCCGGCTTGTAGCGCCGTGAAGGGTTTATCAAGCTTATGTCCCCATTGTAAGGCTCTTTTGCTAGTAAATCAAATCAAATTGTATTTGTCACATGCGCTGAATACAACAGGTGTAGTAGACCTTACAGTGAAATGCTTACTTACAAGCCCATAACCAACAATGTCGTTTTAAGAAAATGCCTAAAAAAAAGTAGAGAATAAAGTAACAAATAATTAAAGAGCGGCAGTAAAATAACAATTGCGAGGCTATATACAGGGGGTAATTCAAAGTGAGAGATATTTTTGATACAATAAAAAAAAACTGTTGCAGAGCAGGTGAGTTACTCCAGACGAAGTAATATGGCTATTGTTGCTGCTTTAGGTGTGAACTTTAGGTTATTGAAGAAGTACTTGACTCTGTATGGCCTTGAGGCACCGAGGCAGTTCAGTCATGTTTCACTCTAATCCGAGGGGAAACTACAGGATGTAATCCAGGCGTGCGCACACCTCCACGCATGACTAAACCATAAACGTCACATTCAGAAAAAAATGGAGACGTTCATTGCATAGATAACTGAAATCTCCCGAGGGGAGAATGCTACGGGATTGTGCATTTGTACTCTTTGATATGGTTAATGACAATGGAAGACTCAATTCAACTTGAAAAAAGAAAAGAGTTTGAACCTTTAGTGAGCCAAACGAAGGGTTTTACTTCAGGTCTATTGAGCTGGGTGTTGTTCAGGTTGTTTAAATCGACAACACCTTTGAACCTACTACCGTCCTGTGCTTTGTGGTGCACACTTTGAAGTCTTCCGTTTTACAGTGACTTGAAATTCAGTCCCCTGGGAAAGAACTGGAAATATTTGTTTGGGTTCTATACAATCCATGTCAGCGTATCAAGCTCAGCGTGATTGAAATTTAAAGGCAATGTTCCCGCTTTAAAGGAGATTGTATACTGTTGCATATGTCGCTCAATTGGAAATGAGCTTTCTATAGTGCAATCTTCAGCGGTACAGATTGAATAGAGCCCTCAGACTGACTGATAGATGGTGCAGTCTCATGGATACTGACTTAAGTGGATCAGCTTAAAACAGCCTTGTTTTAAGCTGATCCAATTTGAGTGTACAAAACCTTTGTGTACAAAACATTAGGAAGACATGCTCTTTCCATGACATAGACTGACCAGGTGAATCCAGGTGAAAGCTACGATCTCGTATTGATGTCACATGTTAAATCCACTTCAGTCAGTGTAGACAAAGGGGAGGAGACAGGTTAAAGAAGGATTGGAGACAATTGAGACATGAAGGGCGGTTACAAGCACAAAATAATATGATTATTGTGGATAGTCAGGTTAATATAATAGTTTGTTTAAAACGTTTACATACCTTGCAAGAATAACAATTTCCTTAATGATCCTGTTTACATGGACACATCTGAAATCAGGCTACCTGATGGGACTTTTGATAAATGCAGAAAATAGCCAATCAAAATAAACGTTCTACCACAGTGACTGTGTTATTTTTGAGAAGACTATTGGATTCTGAGTTCGGACATATAACGTTTGTATGTGAAGACTATTTATAAGATGCATACTTTCAGTTTATTCAAACTCACTTCACTTGCGTATAAGATGGAGGGTTGCACTACCAGTGTTACAGCTTTGGCACATGCTGGCACATGCTTAGACCAAATACACCGCTAATAATTTGAAAGATTGCTCAGAAAACCAGTTGTTTTAATCGGCGTATGCTTACTTTGATTTTGACCTTACCAGAGTAAGGTGGTTACATGAATGAATGGGCAAGACAAAAGATGTAAGTGCCTTTGAACGGGTATGGTAGTAGGTGCCTGGTGGACCGGTTTGAGTGTGTCAAGGTAAGTTCCCCGCCCACTTAGCCTACTAGCTTCCCGCCTACTCAGCCTACTAGCTCCCCGCCCAGTCAGCCTACTAGCTCCCCGCCCACTCAGCCTACTAGCTCCCTTCTCACTCAGCCTACTAGCTCCCCACCCACTCAGTCTACTAGCTCCCCGCCCACTCAGTCTACTAGCTCCCCGCCCACTCAGCCTACTAGCTCCCCGCCCACTCAGCCTACTAGCGCTCAGCCCACTCTGTCTACTAGATCCCCGCCCACTCAGTCTACTAGCTCCCCGCCCACTCAGCCTACTAGCTTCCCGCCCACTCAGTCTACTAGCTCCCCGCCCACTCAGCCTACTAGCTTCCCGCCCACTCAGCCTACTAGCTTCCCGCCCACTCAGTCTACTAGCTCCCCGCCCACTCAGCCTACTAGCTCCCCGCCCACTCAGCCTACTAGCTCCCCGCCCACTCAGTCTACTAGCTCCCCGCCCACTCAGCCTACTAGCTCCCCACCCACTCAGCCTACTAGCTCCCCGCCCACTCAGCCTACTAGCTTCCCGCCCACTCAGCCTACTAGCTTCCCGCCCACTCAGCCTACTAGCTCCCCGCCCACTCAGCCTACTAGCTCCCCTCCCACTCAGTCTACTGGCTACTAGCTCCCCACCCACTCAGTCTACTGGCTACTAGCTCCCCGCCCACTCAGCCTACTAGCTCCCCGCCCACTCAGCCTACTCGCTCCCCGCCCACTCAGCCTACTCGCTCCCAGCCCACTCAGCCTACTCGCTCTCAGCCTACTAGCTCCCCGCCCACTCAGCCTACTAACTCCCCGCCCACTCAGTCTACTAGCTCCCCGCCCACTCAGCCTACTAGCTCCCCGCCCACTCAGCCTACTAGCTCCCCGCCCACTCAGCCTACTAGCTCTGTCTACTAGCTCCCCGCCCAGTCAGCCTACTAGCTCCCTGCCCACTCAGTGTATCTTTTCAGACTTACTGGTAGTTTGACATGAGCGAAAAGTCATTTTTGTCTGATTTTGAGCATTTTTATCTGGGGAAAATATTTTGGGTGATGTTTTAGTCATTCAAAAAGCTTATTTTACATGGGAATCAGAATGACTGCTCAGACTTTTAAACCATAGTTTCTTTGGAATTTACGGTATCATTTACTGTTTACGCATACAATCACCTAGAGTGCATTGCCATTTGCAGCAATTTACTGTAAATAACTGTACTTTACAGTTAGCTTTATTGTATAATACTGTCAAAACAACAATCAAGTTTTACAGTGTACTTTATTGAGGGAAAATGTACAGTTACTATGACTGAGATATGTGGTTGTCCCACCTAGCTATCTTATTAAGATGAATGCACTAACTGTAAGTCGCTCTGGCGTCTGCTAAATGACAACAACAAAAATGTTTCAATACATGTAAGAACTGTAACGCTGCTGGGTTTTTCATGCTCACCACTTTTCCGTGTGTATCAAGAATGGTCCACCATCCAAAGGACAACCAGCCATCTTGAAACAATTGTGGGAAGCATTGGAGTCAACATGGGCCAGCATCCCTGTGGAATGCTTTCGACACCTTGTAGAGTCCATGCCCCTACAAATTGAGGCTGTTCTGAGGGCAAAAGGGGGTGCAACTCAATATTAAGGTATTCCTAATGTTTTGTACATTCAGTGTATTTTGTATGTCTTCCAGGGTAAGGTTTTGTAAGACTGTATCACCTAAGTGCCATTCACGTTATTGAATAGTACAACCATGAGGATGTCATTTGCAACATATTTAGCATCGGAGGTGGCGTTATGTCAGCTATTTTATACAGTCGTTTCCTCAACATGTGGGATGACCCACTAGGCACATTTGGGTCATATTTGGTTAAGTCAATGATCAATTCGATTTCAACCTTTATTTACGCACTCAAAAAGAAGTTTGTTGAATTCCCAATGTGTTATCACTATGCTTTCAACCATCTAAAAGCACAACCTGTCAGGTTTTGGCCAGGACTATTCAGGTTTTGGTCACTAGATGTCCCCATTGCACCTTTTGTTTTTTCCCTTCTAGTTATTGTTTTCACCTGTGTCTCATTTCCTTGTAGGTATTTAAACCATTAGTGTCCCTCAGTTCTTTGCTCTGTGTTTGTATGTTAGCACCCAGCCATGCTGTGAACATATATTTCTCTTGTTGGATTTTCCAGAGGTTCTCTGGTTTTGTTCTTGTTTATTTTTGATTAGTCTTCTGAGGTTTGTTTTTTCCCTGCTGTTCTTACCACTTTGTGGATTTTCTTTGTATTTTGGAGGATATCCATTTTTTCTCTTGGCTTTTCTTTTGACGTTGTGGATTTATATTTTTGCCTGAAGATCTTTTACCTTGATTAAACCACCGTTTCTAGTACTGCTGTGTCTGCCTCATCTTCTGGGTTCTGCCGACTATTAGTGACTTTCTCACACCGGGTCCTGATACAACCAAATTCCAACGGAAAGACAATGCCTGATTTTTGGTTTAGTTGTCATCTGAATGTATCACTGTACTTCTAACCATTTAAAAGCACAACAAAATGAAAATGGAAATACAATGCCAGATATTTGGTATGTATACAACTTAATGTGTCATCGCCGTGCTTCACCTAATAGCACAACCAAATGACCGGGGTTGCAGTTGAGATTACAGTTAAAGGACATAGTGCAAGTGATCAATGTTCGAGATTCTGCACTGAATATTATAGCAATTGTGAAGATCTCCACAAACCTGTGACCTTTGTATGCATTCATGATTACATAAGAAGACATTTATAGTTAGTCACTTCAAAATGTGGCCATGGATTTGTTACTCATTTTGAGGTTGAAGAAATACTGTTACAGTTTGCAATATAGCCTTAAATGTAGGCAATTTACTGTATTACAAAAGTAATAAAGAATTGTGATTGCTTGACAACAGAACCAAATATCAAAATTTAAAGAATAGGACTGAATCAAACATTATTTGAAGTGGATTTAAAGTTTGATTTGATTCAGGCCTATTATTTTCTTTGGGTTTTGGTTGAGATGGAGACGTGAATCTATCATATCAATGATGAATTTGTAGACAAACTGGAATTAAAGCCAGACTAGGTCAGTGGCATAGATGGCACTATCCAAGCAGAAGATATATCTCCTTCAAATGCTGATATTTGGTTGACAACCAAAGACAATTCAATATCCAGTTTGTCTACAAATTAATAATTGATACAGTGCCTTCAGAAAGTGTGCACAAGTATTTATGTCACAAAGTGGGATTAAAATGGATTTAATTGTAATTTTTTGTCAACAATCTACACAAAAACTCTGTTGTAAAAGTGGAAGAACAATTCTAACATTTGTATCAAATGTATCTTGAGTAGATGAGATTCAACCCACTGAGTCAATACATGTTAGAATCACCTTTGGCAGCGATTACAACTGTGGCTCTTTCTGGGTAAATCTCTAATAGCTTTCCATACCTGGATTGAGCAACATTTGCCCATTTATTCTTTTCAAAATTCTTCAAGCTCTGTCAAATTGATGGTTGATCATAGCTAGACAACCATTTTCAGGTCTTGCCATAGATTTTCAAGCAGATTTAAGTCAAAACTGTAACTAAGCCACTCAGGAACATTCACTGTCTTCTTGGTAAGCAACTCCAGTGTAGATTTGGTCTTGTGTTTTAGGTTATTGTCCTGCTGAAAGGCTTTGCCTGTGCTTAGCCGTATTCCATTTCTTTTTTATCCTGAAAAACTTCCCAGTCCTTAGCGATTACAAGCATACCATAACATAATGACACCACTAAGATTGAAAATATGGAGAGTGGTACTCAGTAATTTTTTTTTTTTTTTTTTGGGGGGGGGGGGGGGGGGGGGGTGGTACTCAGTAATTTGTTGTATTGGATTTGCCTCTAACATAGCACTCTGTATTAAGGACAAAAAGTTAATTGCTTTGCCACATATTTTGCAATATTACTTTAGCGCCTTGTTGCAAACCTGATGCATGTAAGCAGGATGCATGTTGTGGAATATTTGTATTCTGTACAGGCTTCCTTCTTTTCACTCTGTCAGTATCTACAATGTTGTTGATCCATCCTCAGTTTTCTCCTATCACAGCCATTAAACTCTAACTCTTTTAAAGTCACCATTGGTCTCATGGTGAAATCTCAGAGCGGTTTCCTTCCTTTTTGGCAACTGAGTTAGGAAGGACGCCTGTATCTTTGTAATGACTGAGTGTATTGATACACTATCTAAAGTGTAATTAATAACTTCACCATGCTCAAAGGGATATTCAATGTAAAAAAAAAAAGAAATAATCACCTATATACCAATAGTTGCCCTTCTTTGCGAGGCATTGGAAAACCTCCCTGGTCTTTGTGGTTGAATCTGTGTTAGAAAATCACTCCTTGACTTTATAGATAATAGTATGTGTGGGGTACAGAGATGATGTAGTCATTCAAAAAGAATTTTAAACACTTTTATTGCACACAGAGTGAATTCATGCAACTTATGACTTATTAAGCAAATTTTTACTCCTGAACTTATTTATGCATGCCAATAACAAAGGGGTTGAATGCTTAACGTATTGACTCAGGACGTTTCAGCTTTTCATTTGTTTACATTTTCATTACACATTATTACATTTGTTTAAAAAAATCGAAAACATACAGTACCAGTCAAAAGTTGACACACCAACTCATCTTTATTTGTACTATTTTCTACATGGTAGAATAGTAGTGAAGACATCAAAACTATAAAATAACACATATGGAATCATGTAGTAACCAAAGTGTTAAACAAAATCGAAATATATTTTAGATTCTTCAGAGTAGCCACCCTTTGCCTTGATGACAGCTTTGCACACTTAGCATTTGTTTTTAATCCCATCCTTCAACTACAATCAACCCCTCGACTCTATCTCTGAAGAACATCCAGTCTGATTTCTGATTGCCATATATTTTTAACTGTGCTGTTTCACAAAAGTTCTGAATCTGTAAAAATTTTACAGACACAGTATATTTGACATGAGTTATCTTGTTGTTTTTAGTCCCAACACTTCAGCTCCACTCAATCCCTCCCATCTATCTCTTAACACCATCCATTTTCTATTTCTATTTGACATATCTTTTTCAACTGTGCTGTGATGCTTCACAAAAGCACTGAACCTTTCTATTCTCATAGTTTCTACAGATTGTAAATGAAAGATACATTTTTTGCTAAAAGTATCATTATATTATTGATCAATTGACTATGACTTTTCAAATCACCCAGCAGTGCTATTTGCAGAATTAGCTCCAGGTAAATGTTGCAATGAATCCAAAATATTAATTATTAAATTAAAAATTACATTTGAAATCAACACAAACTTGAAACCCTAGGCCTATATTTGGAATATTTTCCCTGTATTTTACAAATGTTCCATCCCTAGAATAAATTACTTTTCTCCAGGGCAACCCGGTATTTCCCTCCAAAACCATGTTATTCTAAAGCATATCAGACATATACAGTGCATTCCGAAAGTATTCAGACCCCTTGACTTTTTCCACATTTTGTTACGTTACAGCCTTATTCTAAAATGTATTAAATCGTTTTTTCACCCTCATCAATCTACACACAATAACCCATAATGACAAATTCAAAACAAGTTTTTAGACATTTTTGCAAATGTATTAAAGATAAAAACTGAAATATTGTATTTACATACGTTTTCAGACCCTTTACTTAATACTTTGTTGAACCTTTGGCAGTGATCACAGCCTCGATTCTTCTTGGGTATGACGCTACAAGCTTGGCACACCAGTATTTGGGGAGTATCTCCCATTCTTCTCTTCAGATCCTCTCAAGCTCTGTCAGGTTGGATGGGGTGCATCGCTGCTCAGCTATTTTCTGATATCTCCAGAGATGTTCGATCATGTTTAAGTCCGGGCTCTGACTGGGCCACTCAAGGACATTCAGAGACTTGTCGCGAAGCCACTCCTGAATTGTCTTGACTGTGTCACTATGGTCGTTGTCCTGTTGTAAGGTGAACCTTCGCCCCAGTCTGAGGTATGAGAGGTCTGGAGCAGGTTTTCATCAAAGATCTCTCTGTACTTTGCTCTGTTCATCTTTGCCTCGATCCTAATTAGTCTCCCAGTCCCTGCCTCTGAAAAACATCCCGACAGCATGGTCCTGCCACCACTATTCTTCACCGTAGGGATGGTATTGGCCAGGTGATGAGTGGTGCCGGGTTTCCTACAGACGTGACGCTAGGCATTCAGGCCCAAGAGTTCAATCTTGGTTTTGTCACAACAGAGAATCTTGTTTCTCATGGTCTAAGGTGCCTTTTGGCAAACTCCAAGCGTGCTGTTGTGCCTTTTACTGAGGAGTGGCTTCCGACTGGCCACTCTACCATAAAGGCCTGATTTGTGGAGTGCTGCAGAGATGGTTGTCCTTCTGGAAGGTTCTTCCAACTCTACAGAGGAACTCTAAAGTTCTGTCAGAGTGACCATCGGATTGTTGATCACCTTCCTGACCAAGGCCCTTCTCCCCCGATTGCTCAGTTTGGCCGAGTGGCCAGCTTTAGGAAGAGTCTTGGTGGTTCCAAAAGTCTTTCATTTAAGAATGATGGAGGCCACTGTTCTTGGGAACCTTCAATGCTGCAGAAATGTTTTGGTACCCTTCCCCAGATCTGTGCCTCGACACCATCATGTCTCAGAGCTTTACGACCTCATGGCTTTGTTTTTGCTCTGACATGCACTGTCAATTGTGGGACCTTATATAGACAGGTGTGTGCCTTTACAAATCATGTCCTATCAATTGAATTTCCCACAGGTGGACTCCAATCAAGTTATAGCAATATCTCAAGGATGATCAATGGAAACAGGATGCACCTTAGCACCTAATAGCAAAGGGTCTGAATACTTATGTAAATAAGGGTTTTCTATTGTTTTTTATATATTTGCAAACTTTTTTTTTTAAACTGTTTTCGCTTTCTCATTATGGGGTATTGTGTAGATGGAAAAAAAACATGTAATCAATTTTAGAATAAGGCTGTAACGTAGGAACATTTGGAAAATGCGAAAGGGTCTGAATACTTTCCGAATGCACTGTAAATCATTCTTGAATAGGATTAGGCCTATTTATTTTGGATGCTATTTGAATGGAATTGATGGAGAGATGAAAAGACTGAGAGAGTGCCCACGTACACACTGATTTAAAGCAAAGATATTCTAGTGATAGGCTGTTTTAAAACCCTTCAAAAAAATAAGGTGACTCCTGAAAGCCAGATGGATATGTGTAAATTAGACATGCATTCGGTCCTTATATTACTCTTGCATAGGCTATGCTGCAGCAAATGTAGTACTACCTTTCACAATAAAAAAAAGTTACCACGATGAGACGATACATGTATTGTGAACTGCACTCCTAGATGCGCTGAGCATTTATGATTGATTGTGCAGATAGCAGAGTAGGCTGTGGCCCATAGAGAAGCCAGATTACAGTTTAACAGTTACATTTAAGGTCATGCTGTTCATTGAAATAATTTAACAGTTTCTCTTAGTTATTTATTCGTGGAAAAGGGATTGGGTTTGGGCAGGAAATATTGGTCAATCTTGGTAACCCGGTTCCCTTTATTCAACCCTAGCCTATATTGTCTATTTTTAGTTGAACCCTGGGTTAAATTGAAAGAATAGCTGTTAATGACTTCACAAATAGTATATAGGCATAGTATCATTGATGATATTTGACTTACAAAAGTTAGTTACATTTAATTTGCTCTGTTAAACCTACCCTTCGGAATGACTTCAATTATATTTTTGTTTAAAAATATATATATTTTACCTTTATTTAACTAGGCAAGTCAGTTAAGAACAAATTATTATTTTCATTGACTGCCTAGCAGTGAATCTATTTAGTTATTATGAGATCTCTCAATAATCTTTCTTAAGATAGCACATTGGTAGTAGTCAGTGACAAATATCAGATTACAAGTCACAATAGATTCACAAATTACATTGAAACAATGTTGATTCAACCAGTGTGTGCCCAGTGGGGAGTCTGTCATTTAAAATCATTAATAAAATCCCTTATTATTTTTACATGACTGAATCCTTTATGTTATTGGTGTTATTTGGTTTCCATGGACCAACTTGTACCAGACAATTGTCTATAGTTCTGCTGTCATGGCCAATGTTCCCTGTAGCTCTGAGACCGCTACGCAGCAGCTCCCCGGGGACTGCCGCATTTAAATATCAGCCCACAGAGAGAAGCATGAGTTTGAATTTAACTCAACTTTCTAAAGCGTTGGTCACCAACCGGTCGATTGCAATCGATTGGTCGACCCCCCCAGGCATTCCTAGTCGATCGCCAAACATTTCTGTAAAAAAACAACGATAAAACCTTATGTTCCTATTTTATTGTTTTCGTCTCGGTCTGTTGATGGTAGGTGCATCCGATTCATCTGCTCTGCGCGCCGGGTACGCGAACTGTTGCCATTTTTAACAATTTCATGTGTCTGAAGCTACAAACTCTGCCTTCCCGGCGGCCCCAGATATCAATCGGATGGCTCAGATTACAGTGTCCGCAGTTAACGTAGCAGGCATACAATAAAGCTATAGCAAATTTGATACTGCGAGATTTCAAACCATGACTAGAGAGAGATAGACTGTCTTTTGAATATCAATTAATATTTCACGTTCTCTGTTTATAGGAGTAACAACGTGAATTTGTGCATGAGGCAGAAATAATGTGGTGCTACCCGAGTTTCGCCATCAAGTGGAGGGAGACTGTGTCCGTTTTTGGTCAGTGTCAGTTGAGGAAAGGGTGAGCGGAGTGATATTGAGTGGCGGACCCTGTCTGCTGCTCTCTCCCTGCGTTGAGACTGACCATCAGATGCAGGCATCATCAACCCTGTAAAATAAAGATAAAAAGCTAATTATTTAAATGTATGCTCACTCAGTTGTGCCTCACAAGTAATACAACAACGGATCTATTACTGGAGTAATCAAATACGGTAGCCTACCTCAAATTTTTAAATATATATTTTTTTAAATGGCCCGAACAACAATGGGCAAAGCCAATATGCGGTGATAATGTATTGATCCCATAGCTTACTACACACACCTCATTGCTACAGTACTGTTTTTAATTGGTTAATGTTACATAGGCTTACGTGTTTTAAGTCATACAAACAACAAATCAGAGCGGTAGATCTCGGCTTGCATTTTGACTCAGAAAGTGATCTTGACTCAGAAAAGATTGGTGGCCACTGTTCTAGAGTTATTCCTGTTAACACTATCCACGTTTCCCTTTACTGTGGCAATTGTGATTGAATAAATACAATATTAGCCACTTTCAATGCAACATACCGTAACAAAACGAACTACAGTATCCAAGAGATTTTGTTGTAGGCAGAATGCATCGAAATAGTACTATATTGCATTGACACGCACTTCTCAGGCTCTACTCTACACAGACCTGTGCGGCATAAACAATCAGAGCTGGTGTAGACCTATATGCAAATAGACCATTGCCATTCACTTTGAACTGAGCGGTCGTGAGATTTGATTGTTTTAAGATCAAAGCGAGAGCTGCATGTAGCAACGTGTGCACATTTTGTTCATATCCTTTGCTAGTTAGTGAGACACGACTTACCCAGTTATAGATCATCTGTAGTCAGCAATAGAAGATTGATTACTTCCTGCAAGAGCGCAAAAAGTGTACATTTCTAGATTTCTTTGAAAAAGCGAGTCATTTAGAGCTTTTTTTTGTCTTAAAGGGGCAGTGTTGTATTTTGAGACATGTTTGAATAAACTACGTCGCAAATAGGCAGATGGTAGCATCATTTGTCTGATTCTCTGTAATAATGGTATGAGAATAATAATGCATTTTTCCTTGTCTGAAGCACAAGTGAATGAACAGGTTGCATGTTTTTTTTCTCTTCAAAAGTCTCATGGAATGTATACATTTGTTGCTACTGTAGGATGAATGATATAACAGCTATTTTCATGTTAAACTGTTATGGGATGCATTGTTTTTGGTGGTAGGCCACTCTGGTAGGCCTACATCATGATCAAATAGCCACAGAAGCCTACATGGCCACTGTTAAAACTGTAACTTAGAGGGGATCACGTGACCCTTGAACGAGATGGCCGCATGAACTAGGAGCTCCGCACAAGTAGTTTCCAATTCCTAATCTTACCTCCACTTCAAGTTTAAACTCATTTAGCTTTAGTCAAAAAGTCATGGCGGCTTCAAAAGGCAACTCTACAGGTGACATTTTTACCCGGACTCGAGTACTAGCGACGGAAAAAGCCTCCAAGAAGCAGCTAGCTTCAGAAAAAGCTAGCGCCATTAGCCAGGAGAAAGAGGACCCGTCCCCCCCCCGAGGCCCAACGAATGCCAACCTCGCACTCTGTCGAAGACATCTTTTCTGAGCTGAGATCCCAACGTACAGAACTCAACACTAAACTAGATGCCATTAACGCTCAGCTCAGTGCGATAGGGGGCAAGGTGACAATCCTGGAAAATGCTTTGCCTGACATAAACAACAAGATAACCATAAACGCGGGGCGCCTGGACGAGGCAGAGGGGCGAATCCTATCCATGGAAAACTTATTGACAGACGCCATGGAAACAATAGCATATGCTAAAAAAAAAATAGAGCAGCTGGAAGAGAAAACAGAGGACCTGGAAAACAGGGGGCGAAGGAATAATTGTGTTCTATTAAATCTGGGCGAAAAAGAAGAGGGAAACATGCCACTGATCCGCTACCTGCAAGACAAACTTCCCGAGTGGCTCCACCTGTCCACCGACAGGCCCATAGAACCGGAGAGAGCTCACCGAGCACTGAGGCCCCCACCAGCAGCCAGACAACCACCGCGCCCAATCACCATACGTTTCCTGAGATTCACCGACAAGGAACGAGTCCTACAGGCGGCGAAAACCAACACCATTACAGTGGGAAACGCCAAACTCATCTTACTCCAAGACCTGTCAGCTGGAATACGCCGAAAGCGCCGAGAGTTTGACGAGGTGAAGAAATGCTCCATTGACCGAGGCATCTTTAGGGGATTCAAATACCCAAACGAGCTCAGGATTCTTCACCAAGGAGCCCTGCGACACTTCAAAACTCCCGAAGAGGCAAAACGTTTTTTGAAAGACAACCCCGGTCAATGAGAAATGGACCATTGACTAAATGCGATTACTGTTATTACTAAAGGAGGTAAGACAACATATAGCCGATATCCAAAGACCCACCGCCCTGCTAAATTTCATTATAGCCGTCCAATCTATATTTATGTTCCTTTAGCTGAGAGGGATAGGCCCCATATTATAACCTAGGCCTACTGTATGTAGGCTGGGCTATTGATTTTATTTTCTCCCTTTTTTAATGTGGTCTGGACGGGGGCTACGTTGTCAGTTACTCAATGCGGGCGGAGAGGATGAGGCATTTCTTTGGTGGGGAGGGGGAGACGTTGTGCGTTGCTAACTGTTCCCGGTCTTTTTTGTTTGTTGGAACACAGAATTGTGACTGAGCGGGGAGGTAATAGATCCAACGGGATATGTCGAGTTGTTTGGGAACTCGGCTGGGGTGTTCAGAGATTGTTATTTTATGTAAACTATTTATTTTCCTTTTATGTGAACGCAGCTGTAACTACTATCCACCGTTACCCAAAAATGACTTGCACTAAAGTTCGATTACTGTTCGATGACGATGACTAGTACCTTAAATCTATTGACATGGAACTGCCACGGTCTAGGCCATGCAATAAAACGGAAAAAGATACTATGTGCTCTAAAAAAAGAAAAAGCAGACATCGCGCTATTGCAAGAGACACACCTCTGTGATGCTGAACATGCCAAACTCCGCAGAGCTTGGGTGGGACAGGTGTATTTCTCATCTTTCAAATCCAACAGTAGAGGTACAGCAATACTTATCCATAAGAATGTTCCATTCATAATTGACAAAAACATATCTGATCCGGAGGGGAGATTTATTTTGATAACTGGGTCACTGTATGGGCAACCAATTACTATCTTAAACATATACGCCCCTAACACAGATACTCCTGCTTTTATGTCGAAAATGATAACTCTGTTCAATGAGCATTGTGTTTCCTTTGGAGTGTTGGCCGGAGATTTTAATTGTACCCTGAACCCAACCCTAGACAAATCATCTCAAGCCACCACCACAAATCCTAGATCTGCAAAGATGTTGAACTCTCTTACTAAAGAGATGGGACTGATAGATATCTGGAGAGAGACTAATAGCTCAGCTATGGACTATACATACTACTCTAATGTCCATAACACCTACTCCCGTATAGATTACATTTTTATCCCAAAGAGTTTCATAAATTCAGCCACGTGTACAATCGGACCCATAGCGCTTTCGGATCACGCCTTTGTCCACCTCCGCTTTGACCTCTGCAAAAACATCCCGAGATCAAAGAGCTGGAAATTCAACACCTCCATGCTATCAAACGAAGCATTCCATACATTGGTAACTACATGGATAGACAACTACACACAAGACAACAAAGATTCTCCTGTTTCTCCGGCCACAATGTGGGACGCTGCTAAAGCCACACTAAGAGGTCATCTAATTGCATATGCTTCCTCTAAGAAAAAAGCAATGGAAGCACACAGGCTAGATCTGGAGAGGGAGCTGGAACGCTGTGAAAAAGTACATAAACAGTCCCCAGACAGCACCTCCTGGAGTCAACTTAAAGCAGCCAAAGCCAAACTGAATTTGTACTATACTCGGGAGATTAAAAAAAAAGTTTTCTTTACTAAACAGAAATACCATGAGTATAGCAATAGGCCTAGTAGATTGCTTGCTTATCAATTAAAAAAAGAGCAGTCAGAGCGTACAATTATGGCTATCCGAACAGCAGAGGATGAGGTCACATATGATCCAAAAAAGATCAATTTAACTTTTCATGATTTTTACTGCAAACTATATACCTCTGAGAGAAAACACACAGAGGCAGAACTCCACTCCTTCCTAGAGGGAATCTTGCTATCTAAACTATCAGAGACCGACCAAGAAGATCTCAACTCCCCCTTCACTCCTGAGGAGATCCTGGAGGCAATTACCTCCATGCCACCTAACAAGTCCCCAGGCCCAGATGGATTCCCCAGAGAGTTCTACAAAGCTTTTTGGCCCCAGCTTAGCCCTATTTTCATGCCAATGCTGGAGGATTTTTGCAAAAACGGAGTTCTCCCAGACTCAATGCACACAGCTCGCATTACAGTGTTGCTCAAAAAAGACAAGGACCCCCTATCCTGCTCCTCCTTCCGGCCTATAAGCTTGTTGGATTTCGACTACAAAATAATTACCAAATTGCTCGCCAAAAGACTAAACACTCTTCTTCCCAAAATAATAAAAGTGGACCAGATGGGATTTATTAGAGACAGATACTCTTCTGATAACATTCGCCGTCTTTTTGATATTATTGATCAAGTAAACGCACAGAAGACCCCTGTCCTGCTGGCTTCACTGGATGCTGAGAAGGCGTTCGACAGGATGGAGTGGAGCTTTCTGTTCTCAGTCTTAGAGAAGTTCAACATGGGCCCAAACTTTATTAAATGGATCAAATCACTATACTCTCATCCAAATGCCATGGTGACTACTAACGGACTGAACTCTGACAGATTCCCTTTGGGACGGGGCACAAGACAAGGGTGCTCGCTGTCCCCCCTGCTCTACTTGTTGGGGGCGGAGCCTCTGGCAGAGTTGATAAGGAGCAATCCAAGTATTATGGGTGTTCCTGCAGGCGGCCTGCAGCACAAGATTTCGCTTTACGCGGATGATGTCTTGCTCTACATATCCAACCCTGAGAAATCCCTTCCTCCCATTTTAGATACAATTGCTCAGTATGGCACGTTTTCAGGTTATAAGATTAATTTTAACAAATCCACTGTCTGCCCTCTCAATATTACACTCACCAGTTCTATGAAGACACTATGCCCATTCCAATGGAAGACACAGGGGTTTCAATACCTTGGGATATTTATAACACCAGATCTGAATAGGCTTTTCAAAGAGAATTATCTTCCACTCCTGGATCAAATCAAGAACAACTCCAAACCTGGATCTCCCTCCCAATTAGCTTAGTAGGAAGAATTAATGTAATCCGTATGAACATCCTCCCTAGACTGAACTATTTATTTCAGATGCTCCCATGCTATCTCCCAGCTTCCTTTTTCAAAACAATTAACCAAAGCATCACCAAATTTATATGGGGCAATAAATTTTGGCAATCTATTTTGGCAATCTATACATACTGCTGCACAGAAAATACTAGATGTACAGTTTGATATGACCCCGTGTCTCTATCTTCTTAATGCCCAGCAGGACTTTGTTCTTGATCCTGACAGAGAAAATTTGCTCATGACCATTACATACTTTGCTAAGAAATGTATTCTTCTATTGTGGGCCTCTAATACTTCTCCTACATTTAAAATGTGGATTGACCAGATTGTTGACTTTCTCCCTCTTGAAAAGCTCACTTATGACCTCCACAAGAGACAGCCCAAGTTTGATAGACTCTGGTCTCCACTACTCAACTATATTTCAAATTGGACAGAGTGAATGGGGGAATCAGGGAGATGAGCAGATGCGTGTTGTGTAAGGTGCTGTAAAATCTAAAAACTAATTATTGGCTCGTCATCTCAGCTAAGGCTGGAAATAGCTAATAAGAACCTTGATAGTACTGCTGCAAGTTCTATAATTTAAATTTTGTTATAATTATTATTTGTGTGTGTGTGTGTGTGTGTGTGTATGTATATATATATATATATATACATATGTGTGTATATATATATACATACATATATAAAACAATTTTTTATTATTATTATTATTATTTTTTTTTTTTTAAGTCACATCTGTGAATGTGGAATGTGTTTGGTTGGTTGATTGAAAACTTAATAAAACTTTAAATTGAAAAAAAAAAAAAACTGTAACTTAAAACCGGTGCAGCCTCAATGTTCACAGTAAAGGCCCACTGGAAGTTGCAAAGAATTTTCATAAAGTTCAAATTTGCTCAGTGCCGGAAAATATTTGAGGGAACATTGCTCATGACTATTTGTCAAAAGGGACCAAGTCTTCATTTCAATGCAGCTTGTTGGATTCTAGTATTTTCCTTTACTGAAGCTTGTAACAAGTATTACCTTTTATTGTAAGATTAGATTAGATTTAGATTAGATTAGATTCAACTTTATTGTCATTGAACAAGTACAAGTACACTACAACGAAATGCAGTTGGCATCTGAACAGAAGTGCAAATAAAAGAGAGCAAAAAATGTACAAGTGAAACATTTAAGTACAATGTATGTTATTAAGTGGGATGTATAAATGTGCCATGAAGGCAAATAGCAAGTACAAATGGAAATTCTAAATGTGCAACGGAGGCTAATTGAAAGTGCAAGGAGGCATGCAACTGAAATGCAGCAGTGAGGTTACTGAGGTAGGCATGTACATGTACAACTGAATTACGTCCTTAATCAGATTTTGCAAAGCAATGTCAGAGTCCAGTAGTACCGTGAATAGTGCAAAGAGAGTAGTGCAACAAGGTCCCTGAGAGGCAGTACTAAGATGTGGGCGGGTGCCGTGCCACAGAGGTCAGCAGGGTTACAGTAGCTGGAAAGAAACTGTTCTTGAGCCTGCTAGTGTGGGAATGTAGAGACCTGTACCGCCTGCCTGATGGTAGGAGGGCAAACAGTTTGTGGCATGGATGTGAAGGGACCTGATGATGGTCGCAGACACCGCTTGCGCTGGAGGTCTACGACGGCAGGGAGCTGGGCACCGTGATGTGCTGGGCGGTTTTCACCACCCGTTGCAGGGCCTTCCGGTCAGCCACGGAGCATCCGCCAAATCACACCGTGGCGCAGCTAGTCAGAATGCTCTCGACCGTGCAGCGGTAAAAGTTCACCAGGATCTTGGGAGACAGGCGGGCCTTCTTCAGCCTCCTCAAAAAGTACAGGCGCAGCTGCGCCTTTTTGACCAGGTTTGAGGTGTTGAGGGTCCAGGAGAGGTCCTCAGAGATGCAGACACCCAGGAATTTGAAGCTGGGCACAAGTTCCACCTCAATGCCATCAATGAGAACTGGGGCGTGGCTGCAGCTTTTAGACTTCCTGTAATCCACAATGAGCTCCTTGGTTTTCTTTGCATTGAGGGCCAGGTTGTTGTCAGCGCACCATGCAGCCAGGTAGGCTGACTCATCATGTAGGCTGACTCATCATTGTAAGTGATCAGGCCTACCACCGTGGTGTCTTGACGATGGTGTTGGAACCGTGTGCAGGAACGCAGTCCTGTTCTTCTTTTAATGTTGTCTTCCCTCCTACTCAAACTCATCGTCATTTGAAAACATATTTTAAATGTTGTTTTTTTTAAATTTCTTCCTACTTTTAATGTATTCTTTCTTCGACGTATTTCCTCCCTTGACTTCAACTTCCATTTTAATCAAAGGCAGTTGCATTTAACCTAGATCATGGTGTGGACATTGAATCAATGACATTTCATTAGATCTCTACAGAGGATGTCAATCAACTTAGTATGAGACTGACATTTCTTTTTGACTTCTTTTGTATGTTTCAATCACCCTGAAAAGACACAGTCATTTCTTAATTCACGTAAAGAGATCGACATTAAAAGCACAGTTGTTTTGTTTGTTTGTCTGTTTATTAATTGCTGCCAGTCATTTTCCAACAAGGTAATGTTAAATATAACACAGTTGAAAAGTCTAAACATTAGAAAGCCATGTTGACCCTTATTTAAACAAAGGATCTTAACAAAGTACCATTACCATCAACATGTGGATTATGTTTTGTCTCTAGTTAAATTGTCATTAAAATAGTGTGATGTGTATGCGTGTGTGTGCGTGTGCGTCGGTGTCTATTGTATGTAAGCGGCTCATGTAAACGAGGCACTGTCCGTTTGTCACACTGTGTATGTCTATAATGAGATTGTTTTGGTTAGTGGGATTCACGCCATGACATATATAAGTTGTGCATGTTACGGTATGATTGTGCATTTTCATATCAAATGCAACAAGTCAGTATATCAGCCCTGTATGAGAGAGAGAATAGGCAGGATGCACAGTGCACCTCCCCTCCAGATGGGGGCAGCATGGGCCATAGCCCCGTTGCACAGGTCAGTGTCACAGCAGTTGTTGTGGTAGGTGAAGTTCAGGCCTGCAGTATGTTTCTCCCCAGACAGACCACATTGGGAGGGAATGGCACAGCTCTTCTCATACAGGACCAGACGCAGGGAGCCTACAGATGGGAGAGAAGGGTAATGCCAATAGTACTCAAAACACAGAATGAGTTTAGCACTACTAATAGTCAGTTAACCCATACTTGGAGTTGGATCCATACAGTACAGTATACTTTATTTCACTTCAGTACGTCTAGGCCTATTTGTCAGTGCACTGACTGAAATAGAGGCAAGAGGAGATGACAGTGTAATTGCTAGACTGACAGACATTGGGACGTATTAGAGGCTAAAACAAAACAATTGGCCCACCAGGAGTCAGCGGATAGGCCACACCAGCTCTGCATTTAGAAAGGTGTTGAACACAATACATTCAACCACTGCAATTTACTGCCCTCCATTGAATTACGTGGTAAAAACACTTTAACAAGAAACACAGTGTCTGTGTTTTCAGAGCAGTCCCTTTCCTCTTGACCTCAGAGGCACACAGAATCCTGTATCCCACCCAATGAGCGCACAGGCTATTTTTGTTGTTGTTGATCATTTGAGGGCGTCACAGGAATTAGGGAGCTAACAACTGGCTTGATGAGAGATGGTGGTGACATTTTACATTTTCACCTAGTTTTTTAAATACCTAGTAGGAAGGCAAGTCTAGGCAGGCATAGTGGACCATAAAATATCTCCCACACTTAACTCTTCAACTTCAGTTGACGCAACACAATTGCAGTGCCACTCAAGTTTGTTATTCCATCCAACACACAATCACGGAACATAGGTTTAATTGTATTTGTCATTAACACAGTATGTCATGCCAACTCCACCAGAAACCCAATACTGTCCCCAATGCCCACACACGCACACCCACAGTATGCACTCACCTCGCGTCCCCACTGCGGTGCTAGCTAGGCAGCGCTGTCCAGCAGGACACTCCTGAGGGAACTTGAGGCAGTCCATGGGAGAGATGGCAGGAAACACACATGTGTAACAACAAAGAGGTGCTAAGAAAGAAGGGGACCAACATACATTAAGATGATGTATCAATTATAAGATATACATCATACTAATGGGGGTAATAACACTAAAATTGCACTGAAGGTGGAGGGACAAAAAGACAACTCAGCACGAGAAGTATTGCTTTTCTCCTAAAACTTTTGGCTGACTAGCTTATGTGTCATTATTACCTCCTGCTATTGCGATATGGGTCGATTCTAAAAAGACAATTGTCCTTGTTAAACAAAAATACTTTGTCATATTGAATTGTGTATTCCTAGGCATTAACTAACCTCCTTTTCTTACATACCTGCCAAAGGAAGACAGCACAGGAAAAGAAGAAACAGTTGTGGATGAGACATCGTAGAAGTCCTAGATCCTTTGGCACTTTGGAAGATATTACAAACTCTTCAGTTATTTTGGGCAACGCCCCTGCCTAATATCTTCAGCCTCTCTCTTCTCTCAACACCACTAGCAGATAATAGGGAGCATGTCCCATTCAATTCCCAATTGAATTTCCCTTTCCTTCCTTCCAAGTCAGCATCAAATCCATCCAACTCTCAGTCTTTATCTCCCGGTCAACTACACGTATTTTCCTACTGTATTATTTCCCTCTCTGATAATGCAATAAGTGACCAGATGTCATTTGTATTGTCCTCAAATGGTCAGTTGTAAATTCCCTCAATCTACCTCCCCATGTCTGGTCCTCTTTATTTCTGACCGACCAGACACATTGGGAGTCAAGGTAACCACCCAAAACTCTCCTAATTGAATTTGGATGGTAACCGTGTGATGCTAACACACGCTCCCAGTATAATTGGTCAAAATCTGTCTAAAAGGGAGATTTACAGAGGTCCTTCCTTTAAGGCAACAACTGAATGTGGTGGTGATTTATATTGTACTGAATCAAAAATAACAAGGGAAGTTATACATCATGTCCATAATGAAGTCTAGACCCACAGATGTGGATACAGAAGGCACAGTAAAAAGAGTGAGGGGATGCGATGTATGTGTAACCTACAGTATAACATGATGCATTTTACACAAGACTAGTTCTTGCTGAGAAGCTTTTGCATTCAATTTATGCATTCGGTTTATGCATGAGATAATAAAGAGAAAGAGGGAGACAGACAGACAGACAGACAGACAGACAGACAGACAGACAGACAGACAGACAGACAGACAGGGAATGACTAAGAAAGAAAAAGAGTAAGTAAGAGAGAGACAGACAGACAGACAGACATACAGGGAATGACTAAGAAAGAAAAAGAGTAAGTAAGAGACAGACAGACAGACAGACAGACAGACAGACAGACAGACAGACAGGGAAGAAAGAAAAAGAGTAAGTAAGAGAGAGACAGACAGACACACATACAGGGAATTACTAAGATAGAAAAAGAGTAAGTAAGAGACAGACAGACAGACAGACAGACAGACAGACAGACAGGGAAGAAAGAAAAAGAGTAAGTAAGAGAGAGACAGACAGACACACATACAGGGAATGACTAAGATAGAAAAAGAGTAAGTAAGAGACAGACAGACAGACTGAGAGAGAAAGTAACTGCATTATCCATAACTCCCTAACGAGTGCCGTGAGGTGAGCAGGGAGGATAGTCAAGTGACAGGAGTCTTGTGATAGGGGCGGGCTAAGGCCGGATAAATTGTTTACCAGTCATTAAACACACCATGTACAGCCAGCCTTCCTGAAACCCACTCCAATGTGGATAAATATTAGATAGGCTAGGGTCACGTTCATTAAGCACAAAATGGAAGAAAATAAACAGTGTGAAACAGGGAGGCACTACATGAACTTGTCCAATAATAACTGCTTGTTTTTTAGTTTTCTTTTAGAAAATGCTTTGCTATCGGAAGGGAGGTTACAGGTTTTAACTAGTTGGCTCATGCTAGTGCTGATGCGTAGAATACAGATCCTCCTCCACTGTATTTCAACGGGATGTTTTGTGAGGGCTGGAGTTGGGCTGACAGATGGTGTTCTTCGTTAATCCTGTCTATGTCCGCTGTGTGTGTGTGTGTGTGTGTGTGTGTGTGTGTGTGCGTGTGCGTGTGCGTGTGTGTGTGTGTGTGTGTGTATTGCGCTCTGTCTTTGTCTCTCTCTCTCTCTCTTGTCATCAAATTAACATGTAAGCAATTTTTTTTTTCTGACTCCCAATCAAATCTGCAGTTGAATATTTTGACCGTTTTGATTTCATTAACATATGCCAGTTGCTAGACGAACATTGCACTGTCCCGTCTGCAGGTCACACTCCTTCTGTCACTAGCGGGTCTGTTTGAGTGTGTTTAAATTAACCAGAGATGATTATCTCAAATTTGAGACTGAGTCATGTTTATCAATCTATGGCCGAACCTCGGAAGTGTGATAAACCACAAGCATTGATAATAAATTAGAAACCTGTTCTTAATTCTCCAAGACAAATATACATGTTGCCAGACTATGTTGTGTAACTCCATCATATCTTTCTCTTGGACCCACTGCATGGTTAAATATATGACCAATATTGCAGAAAAGACAGGATAATTTTTCGCAAAGACTAGACTCCAACAAGACACACACACATAAAGACACAAAGTTGAATAGTCAAGCCTATTGCGTCTATAAAAAAAGCTCTGAAAGCGTGCGAAGTAATAATGTGACTATATACAATGTAACATTGCGAATTGATATAACTGTTGACGTTTATCTCTAGAATGGGCGGATACAAATTTGGCGAGGGAGCGGGGGTGTGGCACATTTGGAAACAATTAATCAGGGACAAAATATGAATCCGGTGTCATAATCTCTTCGAAAACCACTTAAAGTCAATCTGCATAGAACTAGTTTACGTTACAGCAACATTTCAACTGGTTTGGGCAACATTTTATGAGGAGATTAGCTGTCAAACTTTACTTTTAAAGTGACAGAATTCCGAATCATTTGCGAGTTGAACTCTGGTTGATGAATTCCGTTCGAGCTGCACTTTCATACAAGGTAAGAAGCAACTCTATCGTGATAATATTCTACTTTTCTCCTTGAGCGGAGGGAATTAGGACGGGTGGGGGAGGGGATGAAAGGGTGAACAGGGCGCCGGGTAAAACGGGTAAAGGGAAATGTAGAAGAGAAGATAATAACGGGATAGGTTTGGAAATTGAAAGAAACTGAGAAAATATGTCTTTAATCGTATGCCTGACTGAATTTGATTATCCTCTGTAAAAGCAATAATAAAGTAGGCATACATCTTAACATTGCACTGGGCGTGATGAGCTCTTGCAGCCAAAGATGTCAGATGCTTTTCGTGTAACTTGTTTGGCTACTCTGCAGATGGCTGGCACGGGATGATTAAAAAGGCATAACAAAATTAAATACATTTGAGAAATAGTCCTAAATCTAGTTGTATTCATTTGATTGAGGTTTAGGTAAGTTACATTCCTAAAAATCTATATTGAGAGACATCACTTTTAGTTTGTTATTGTCTGATAATTACTTTAATGCTGCCGTGAATGGCTATTTTCTATGAATTATCCAGAATACACTAAATGTAGGTAGCATCTGAACATAGAGGCACAACACGTGTTGCGTCAAAATGTTAGTGGGGTCAACCTGAAATTGCTCGACATTCTGGTTTAGCAAACTCGTTTGCCTAGCAGGGAGAGCAGTCGTTTAAGCAAATATAACATTGACGCTGGGTGGATGAAAATAAAGCAGTGAGTGTCTCTAAACTGTAGCCAACGAGCTGATTGATTTGCCATTGCAAGACCGTTGTAGGATGTTGCGCTCAAATAATCTGCCCTTGAACAATGCAGCTCTTGTCAGCATTCTCCAGTCCACTCTGTTATCTGTATTAATTCTGGTTCAATTTGACACAAGAATAGTGTCTCTATGAAATAAGTTAGAAGTTACATTACAAATGATTGAGTTATTATTTAGGTTGTCTAAATAATGTATTCAATAGCAAATGGTGGACACTGAACAGTTGCGATTATGCTGGGGGGGTTTTTTCTTCATGCCAACTGTCCAATGCCAGCAGCACCACAAATCAGACCATTGTCTCGCTAAGGAAAATATCTTATGTTCCAGACAGAATGGGTAGCCCTACTATATGTCCTACAGTTGAAGAGTTAAATACGTGCAGTAGAGCAGACACAAGTGATCACAGGAACTTTCATCTAATGAGTCACTGAGCATGTACAAACATGCTTTATCCTTCTCACCAAAAGCCCTCAAGAATTTGTCTCTCTCCTTTCAGACTGAAACTCATTTACCTCCCTGGAACTTTGCAGTTGGTATTGGAGTGGCTAATCACTGAAGTGGAAGAACAGGGATGAATACTTTCTCCTGTGTTTTCCTGCCTGGATGACAGACTCCCCATAGAGTTGCTGATTTGCTCCATCACATCCCTTTAGTGTCAAGCTGGTCTTGCCATCACACCTTCTCAAACAGCTGGGAACACACTGACAATTGTCACCCACTCATCTAGTGGCAAACACACTTTCACTGTTCTGCCTTGTAGTGGCAGTACACCAATACTAGCCCAAAGCCAGGGTACTCCCACGCCTTCGCACACACACCGTCTCTTTCTCACACACACATTATGGCGAGCGCGTTGCCGTATGGCTGCTTCACCCACGCCGTGGTGCGGGGCATCCCAGAGACCTTTGGGAAGGTCGATAATGAGGAAACCACGACGGACCTGGCTAAGGCACAGCGTCAGTTTGGGGTGCTGACGGGGGCGCTGAGACAGAAGGTGGGGCTGCAGCTCATAGAGATCCCTGCAGACCCGGAGCTACCAGAGAGTTGGAGGATAGAGGATATAGCTGTGATACAGGGAGACACGGTACTCATCACCAGGCCATTCAAACAGCAGAGACGCAGAGAGGTAAACACTGACCACAACTGAGAAAAATACTTATCTGTATCGCTGACTTAATTTAACCTAAATGAACGCGATTTGTGTGTTGTGAATCAATCCATTAAACGTGTTGTAGTTCTGTCTCAATTATTGATTTATGTTTTAATTATAGATTAATGTTGCAGTAGAGTCAGTTTGACCTCCTCTCTTTCTCTCCCTCCCTTTCTCCTCTCTTCTTCAGGCTGAAGCAGTGAGGAGGGTGATGTCTGAGCTGAACCTGACAGTGGTGGAGTTGGGGGCAGAGGAGGGAGGCTCCGTGGGGGCCACGCTGGAGGGCAGCGACGTGCTCTTCACTGGCAGGGAGTTCTTTGTGGGCATCTCCTCCCACACCAACCACAAAGGAGCTGAGGTGCTGGCTGACACTTTCAGAGTGAGTATAGCTTGATTCCTTTCTCAAACCACATGCGAGGACAAAATCCAAAGACCCTCCAACCTTCTCCTCAATGTGTTCTGAGGCAAGCAAAGAGGACATAAAGAATCTAGGAAAGACTAATTGGGACAGAGCCCATGTGTTGCAGCAGAGATGAGCAGGTGGCTTTTGTATTATGAGATTCATGGCTCAAAGACAGCTTGCTCTTCCATCATTTATGTCCCCATTGGTCAGGGATGGTGGTGATCATACCAGGAACCCCCTTGAGATTTGATATGGTCCACAGTAGTGCCATTAGTATTGATGGCTTCCTCTTGCTAAGTGCATTTATGGCAAGTTATGTGTGTGTATATCTGTCCACGTGTGAGTTCACTTGTGTGAGAAAGCGACAGATGGGAAAGTATGAATCTACAAAGAAAATGCATACTTAATTTTCTACCATGCTCCCGTAAACTAGACAAAATTTGATTTTTCAGTCAGGTCTGTGTATTTTAATGGACTTATAATGGTCGTTAATACCATAACCTGTTGGATTTTGATATTCAATATCACTCAGGGTGTGGTGTGCAAACTACACCATTGTGTTTGTCTGTCTGCTTTCCTGGTGTTGCTTTACATGCAATATTTACAGAGTATTTATTATCTAATCTATCTGATGAATTACTTGATTTGATGTCCAAGTACATGACCATATTAAAAAGTAATTCAAAGATAAATAATTTTCTTTGGGTCCCTGTGTACACAATAAGAATAACATTGTAGAATCTACAACATTTTATAGGCCACTTAATGTTCTTACCATCTCTGTCCTCGTTTTAGGACTTTACTGTGTCCACGGTGCCAGTGTGTGAGGGAACTCGTCTAAAGAACATATGCTCTATGGGTGGTCCTGATACTATCATCATCAGCAACAGTGATGGGGCCAAGAAGACCCTCCGGGTGAGTGTGTCAGAGAGAAAGATGGTGAACTAATATACTGTTGAAGTCGGAAGATTACATACTCTTAGGTTGAAGTTATTAAAACTCGTTTTTCAACCACTCCACAAATTTCTTGTTAACAAACTATAGTTTTTGCAAGTCGGTTAGGACATCTACTTTGTGCATGACACAAGTCAATTGTTTACAGACAGATTATTTCACTTATAATTCACTATCACAATTCCAGTGGGTCAGAAGTTTACATACACTAACAGGCTGACTACACCAGCGCGAGCATTGCAAAATAAATTTAGAAATCTATATTATTCAATTGCACCACACGGCTTGCGCGCACCAACGAGCGTCTGCGTTGCCAAGGTTAAAATAGAAGTCAGTTCTATTCGTGACGCAGATCGCGCTGCAAATCCTGCCTCTCCCATCTCCTCATTGCTTTATAGAAGCAGGTACCCACGTGCCATCTCCTCATCGGTTATACCCACGTGGGTAAGACGAAATAAGTCAGTGGCGGTAATGCACCTAATTTAGAAAGTTGCCAATCGCAATATAAAGTCCAGAGAAGAAAAAGCCTGGAAGGAGGAGAGATGACTAGAAACGATTCAGATTACCGTTTTATGTGTGGATTAATTGTCGGATTAGAGGAATTTGTGCATTTCAGGTAAAATAACAACTCAATGTTTATGTCCCAGGACAAATTAGCTAGCAACAGCAAGCTAGCTAAATAGGACAAATTAGCTAGCTAGCTAAATTGCCATACATTTAATGCTTTTCGATCTGTCCCCAAATTAATGTAATTGGTTCAGAGTTTGTTTTGGTATTTTAACCTGCGTGTCGTGATCGCGTTTGGTGTGGGGGGGACAAAATATATTTATGCACGATGGCGCACGTGCGCAGCTGGTTTGGGTTTTGTAAGTTGACTGCTTTTTAAACAGCTTGGAAAATTCTAGAAAATGACATCATGGCTTTAGAAGCTTCTGATGGGCTAATTGACATCTGAGTCAATTGGAGGTGTCCCTGTGGATGTATTTCAAGGCCTACCTTCAAACTCAGTGCATCTTTGCTTGATATCATGGGGAAATCAGCCAAAACCTCCCACAAGTCTGGTTCATCCTTGGGAGCAATTTCTAAACGCCTGAAGGTACCACGTTCATCTGTACAATCAATAGTACGCAAGTATAAACACCATAGGACCACGCAGCCGTCATACCGCTCAGGAAGGAGACGCGTTCTGTCTCCTAGAGATGAATGTACTTTGGTGCGGAAAGTGCGAATCAATCCCAGAACTACATCAAAGGACCCTGTGAAGATGCTGAAGGAAACGGGTACAAAAGTATCTGTAGCCACAGTAAAACGAGTCCTATATCGACATAACCTGAAAGGCCTCTCAGCAAGGAAGAAGCCACTGCTCCAAAACTGTCATTAAAAAAAGCCAGACTACGGTTTGCAACTGCACACGGGGACAAAGATTGTGCTTTTTGGAGAAAAGTCTGGTCTGGTGAAACAAAAATAGAACTGTTTGGCCATAATGACCATCGTTATGTTTGGAGGAGAAAGGGGGATGCTTGCAAGACTAAGAACACCACCCCAACCATGAAGCACAGGGATGGCAGCATCATGTTTTGGGGGTGATTTGCTGCAGGAGGGACTGGTGCACTTCACCTAATAGATGGCATCATGAGGAAGGAAAAGTATGTGAATATATTGAAGCAATATCTCAAGACATCAGTCCGGAAGTTAAAGCTTGGTCGCAAATGGTTCATCCAAATGGATAATAATGACCCCAAGCATACATCTAAAGTTGTGGCAAACTGGCTTAAGGACAACAGTCAAGGTATTGGAGTGGCCATCAATCCTCAATCCTATAGCAAATTTGTGGGCAGAGCTGAAAAGGCGTGTGCGAGCACGGTGGCCTACAAACCTGACTCGGTTACACCAGTTCTGTCAGGAGGAATGGGCCAAAATTCACCCGACTTATTGTGGGAAGCTTGTGTAAGGCTACCTGAAACATTTGACCCAAGTTAAACAATTTAAAGGCAATGCTACCAAATACTTATTGCGTGTATGTTAACGTCTGACCTACTGGGATTATGATGAAAGAAATAAAAGCTGAATTAAATAATGCTCTATTCTGACTTCACATTCTTAAAATAGTGGTTATCCTAACTGACATAAAACAATTTTTATAAGGATTACATGTCACGAATTGTAAAACTAAGTTTAAATGTTGTTGGCTAAGGTGTATGTAAACTTCCGACTTCAACGCTACATTCTGCTTGCCACAACCAACTGCCATTCAGACATGCAAAGTGATCGACTGAAAATTCTCCGTCTCCAGCCCAGTATTTATGTCACTGCTCAGATGAATAATGTAAATGATAAAGCAAGCTTTGTTGGGCTGTCTTTAAAATGTCATTGTGTTGTTTAGAGCCCTATTAGCCTACATTACCCAAGTGTATTTGGTCCCCATCCGGAAATGATTGGCTCTTGCCCAGTTCAGCTTCTCCCTGTGTGGGCTACTCAAATGTGAACAGATCCTGGCCCCTGCTGTCATGTTAATTTTGTTAGCACCGCCTCTGTGTTTGTGTAGATGATGGAGCAGCTGACTGATCACCACTACGAAGTGCTCACGGTCCCGGATGGTGCAGCAGCTAACTGTGTCTATGTCAGGGGCCCCTCCAAAGTGGACTACCTGCTTCACCCGCCCACTGAGGAGTGCCTTGACAGTGTCCCTGTGAGTGAACAGCTGTCTTTAGGCAACTTTACTAAGCTATACTTTTTTTATATCCACCGTATTGGGTCTTTGGCATATAAGAGAAACAATTTTATTTTCAATACAAAATCCCCCTCCACTCAATCCTAAATGTGCCATAATATAGGCATTAATTTTCCACCCTGCTGCAATACACCATGAAATAATCACATGAAGTGCACTCATATAGAACAAGGAACGCAAGATGAACAGCAGGCGAAACACAAAAGCTTGTCAAGGACATCGGCCGAAGCTTCTCCCCATAAATGGGAATGTAATAAAACTGTATTCTCTCCACCCCCACCCCACAGGCTTTCCAGAAGCTGACAGACTACACCCTCCTCCCTACAGCGTGCAGCGAGGCCTCCAAGCTCGGCGGCCATCTATCTTCATTCTGCCTACTTATCAATAGGAAGCCACAATTCTGAATACCCTGCCCTGCTCCCATAGTAAACACATAGGCCTTCATTGGCTATAGGAAAATACAAATGTGAACATAAAGAAAATGGCCAACTGTTGGGCCGGGGGCTAAAGGGAAAAGTCTAAACTGTGTCCTTGGGACATCCCAACTCTGACGTCACCCCATTTTGAAGTTGCCATTTTAAAACTGTTACGGTAAGGGCTAAGGTTAGAGGTATGGTTAAGGATAGGTAAATTGTATGGTTTAGGGTAGGTAGGGACGTCTCAAGGATCCCGGATAGCACTAACTGGGGCTAAAGAGGGTTCAATGTGCATATTCTGCACAACTGCTCTCCCTTCTGTGGAAAGAGTGCAGTGTGGCTTGAGGAACTTTAATAGGCTCTAGATTTGAAATGTAGGCGTACTGTATACGGGCCCGGCTCTACAGATGCTCTCTGGAGACAAAAGCATAGCCAACTCAGTTTTATGTCCCTATATTATATAACAAGACTTGCTGCGATTATCCAAAATGTCTAATCCATCCTCCGAACCACACTCTCTGCGCTCAAGAGTAAGTAGGCTGTTACGTTGCGGCCATAGAAATATAATCCATAGAAGGGACTTGCCACCTCTAACCCTGGCAATTTGACCGGTGAACACATGGGTACACTCAGAGTGGCTGCCAGTCCTGACTTAAATGGGCACGTTCGTTGTATGGATTCTGTCTATGGTTGTATAGGCCTTTTGAAAATGTCGAAATACAATCGTGGGGAAAAAATAGTTTGTCAAGTAAATTAACAGTGGTGACCTGTCATTCAGGGCAGGTAGGGCAGAGCACTTTTGTTGTTGCATGTTATCATTTTTCAAACAATGTTTAAAAAAAAAAAAAATTGAGTAAATAAAGCTGCATACAAACATGGTCTCTCTTTTTACTTTCTTAAGGCATATCCAAAATGCAGGTGTTTCAGCCTAGCTTTCTGTGGTGTAGGGACAGCCCATGGAAAATACAGAGCGTAGGGGTTGGTAAGCTTCTAGTTGCGCCGTGATTGGTTCAGTGTTCTCACTCATGTGGACAATATGGCACCACAATCTACAGGGAGAGCTAGAAAGTTCAAGCCCTCTTGGGTGCCGCCATAGATTTACATTAGAAGTGCCCATTAGAAGGCTCAAGGTCATTGGCCAGTGATAAAATTACGTCAAATCACGTTATAGTGTTGAGTCATCCGCATACATAGACACACTTACTCAAAGCCAGTGGCATGCCGTTAGTAAAGATTGAAAAACGTAAGGGGCCTAAACAGCTGCCCTGGGGAATTCCTGATTCTACCTGGATTATGTTGGAGAGGCTTCCATTAAAGAACGTCCTCTGTTACAGGTAACTCTTTATCCACAATATAGCAGGGGTGTAAAAGCCATAACACATGTTATGTGTTTGTTATATGTATCATGTTATATTTCCAGCAGACTATGATTGATCATGTCAAAAGCTACACTGAAGTTTAACTAAACAATATTATCATCAATTTCTCTCAGCCAATCATCAGTCATTTGTCTAAGTGCTGTGCTTGTTGCGGAAAGTCCATTGTCAATTGGTTTCCTGTAAAATAGCATTGTATCTGGTCAAACAAATTATTTTCCAAAAGTTTACTGAGGGTTGGGAACAGGCTGATTGGGCAGTTATTTGAGCCAGTAAAGGGGGCTTTACTATTCTTGGGTAGAGGAATGCATTTTGCTTCCCTGAAGGCACACACTTTGTATGTTTTAAATTGAAGATGGCAAATACTAGTGGGAATATAGTCCGCTATTATCCTCAGTAATGTTCCATCCAGGTTGTCAAACCCGGTGAATTGTCATTGATAGACCACAATTTTTTCACCTCTTCCACACTTTACGGAATTCAAAAATACAATTCCTGTCTTTCATAATTTGGTCAGATATACTTGGGTGTCAGTGTGTGTTTGCTGTCACGCCTAAATTTGCTAATCTTGCCAAAGAAAAATCATTAGTGGTTGGCAATATCAGTGGGTTTTGTGATGAATGAGCCATCTGATTTAATGAATGATGGAGCAGAGTTAGCCTTTTCTCATTTATTTGTTTCATAGTACATTTTTAGTTTAGTCACATGATTTCTCAATTTGTGAGTTTGCCAATCGGTTGTACTACCAGACTTCTTTGCCATACCTTTTTCCTCATCCCTCAAACATACAATTTTTCAATTCCTCATCAATTCAAGGGTGTTTAACAGTTTTTACATGGGTGCATGCTTATTAGTAACTGGAATAAGCAATTTCATAAATGTGTCAAGTGCAGCGTCTGATTGCTCCTCATTACACACCACAGACCAGCAAATATTAACATCAACATATGAGTCACTACAAAACTTATTGTATGACCTCTTATACACTATATTAGACCCAGCCTTTTGAACTTTAGTTTTCCTAGACATGGCTACTATATTGTGATCACTACATCCTATGGATTTGGATACTGCTTTAAAGCTAATTTCTGCAGCCTTAGTAAAGATCTGATCAATAGATGTTGATGATTTAATTCTTGCGCTGTTTGTAAGTACCCTGTTAGGTTGACTGATAACCTGAACCAGGTTGCAGCCACTGGTTACAGTTTGATGTTTTTTCTTGAGTGGGCAGCTTGATGAAAGCCAGTCAATATTTAAATCACCCAGAAATTATACAGTGGCAAGAAAAGGTATGTGAACCCTTTGGAATTACCTGGATTTCACAACAATAGACAGTGTGCTTGAACTGATAACACAAATTCTTGTATTTGTGTTGTATATATTGAATACTATTCACAAGAAGCATTGCCTGGTGTGAACCATGCCTCGAACAAGAGATCTCAGAAGACCTAAGATTAAGAATTGTAGACTTGCATAAAGCTGGAAAGGGTTACAAAAGTATCTATAAAAGCCTTGACGTTCATCAGTCCACGGTAAGACAAATTGTTCAGCAAAGGTTCAGCACTGTTGCTACTCTCCCTCAAAGTGGCCGTCCTGCAAAGATGACAAGAGCACAAGGCAGAATGCTGAATGAGGTTAAAACGAATCCTAGAGTGTCAGCTAAAGACTTACAGAAATCTCTTGAACATGCTAACATCTCTGTTGACGAGTCTACAATACGTAAAACACTAAACAAGAATGGTGTTCATGGGAGGACACCACAGAAGAAGCCACTGCTGTCCAAAAAAAACATTGCTGCACGTCTGAAGTTTGTAAAAGTGCACCTGCATGTTCCACAGCCCTACTGGCAAAGTATTCTGTGGACAGATGAAACTACAGTTGAGTTGTTTGGAAGGAACACCGCTATGTGTGGAGAGAAGAAAGGCACAGCACACCAACATCAAAACTTCATCCCAACTATAAAGTATGGTGGAGGGAGCATCATGGTTTGGGGCTGCTTTGCTGCCTCAGGGCCTGGACAGCTTGCTATTGTCAGAAAAACGATTTCCTAAGTTTATCAAGACTTTTTGCAGGAGAATGTTAGTCTATCTGTCTGCCAATTGAAGCTGAACAGAAGTTGGGTGATGCAACAGGACAACGACCCAAAACACAGAAGTAAATCAACAGAAGAAAATAAGCCTTCTGGAGTGGCCCAGTCAGAGTCCTGACCTCAACCCGAATGAGATGCTGTGGGATGACCTCAAGACAGCAGTTCCCACCAGACATCCCAAGAATATTGCTGAACTGAAACAGTTTTGTAAAGAGGAATGGTAAAAAATTGCTCCTGACCGTTGTGCAGGTCTGATCTGCAACTACAGAAAACGTTTGGTTGAGTTTATTGCTGCCAAAGGAGGGTCAACCAGTTATCAAATCCAAGGGTTCACATACTTTTCCCACCCTGCACTGTGAATGTTTACACAGTGTGCTCAATAAAGACATGAAAACGTATAATTGTTTGTGTGTTATTAGTTTAAGCAGACTGTGTTTGTCTATTGTTGTGACCTAGACGATCAGATCCCCTTTTATGCAGAAATCCAGGTATTTCCAAAGGGTTCACATACTTTTTCTTGCCACTTTACCTCTGTTGATATCACATACATTATCAAGCATTTCACACATATTATCCAGATACTGACTGTTAGCATTTGGTGGTCTATAGCAGCTTCCCACAAGAATGGGCTTTAGGTGAGGCAGATGAACCTGTAGCCATATTACTTCAAAAGTATTTAACATGAGATCCTCTCTAAGCTTTACAGGAATGTGGTTCTGAATATAGGCCGCAACACCGCCCCCATTGGCATTTGTCTTTTCGGTAGATGTTATAACCATGTATTGCTACCACTATCATCAAAGGTATTATCTAAGTGAGTTAAAGAGATCGTCAGAATGAGTGTCATCTGTTACAAGTTAATAATTTTATGAACCTTGTTTCATAGAATGTTATTATGGGCTATTTTTTTTAGCACTTTTCTGGGTTGGTTGATTGTTTTTAATGCTTTACTGGGAAGCTTATCAGAGGTAGACTTACTCATGTTATTTATATTTGAGCTGATAGTGCACCGTGTGCTGCTCACCGTGGACTTCCTACTAGGGAAAGGAAATCAGGCACTGCCTCAGTGCTAGCCGCAACTCTGGTTCATAGGCACATGATTACTGCATACAATAGCTGTAGGATCAGAGGTGTTCAGGGCAGTTAGGGGGACATACATTAAGTTACTTACATTGCGTCTGCCAACACCCCTGAGATAATGTACATTTAATTCAGCATTTAGACAACTGCGGCATAACGGTAGGGATTAACTGAGCCTTGAAATTCACGGACAGTCTAGGAGCCAAGATGATTTGGATGGATTCCATCATCCCTATAGAATATTGTGTTCCCAGAAGGTGTCAAAGTGATCTATAAAAGGGATTACAACCGAGCTACAGTAGTATTTTAGCCACGTGTGTAATGCCAGTAGCCTGCTGAATCTTCCACACCCGCAGCCCAAAGATGGCACCGGACCCAAATTTGGCCACATTTAAAATCTTCCTGTACTAGAATTAGTTGTTTAAATCTATTTTAATAAGGTCAGAGCTGGCCCTTGTCATTTGACCCCACATGGACTATGAGAGCGTCACCTACCGGCGTGTCGTAGAACAGCCGGAAGCAGGCTTGTAATGTCCTGTACTCATGCTCCTGGGTAGCACAGGGGTTTTGCCCCAGGAACCCAAGATGTTTCTTACAATAGAGCTGCCGATGACAACAGCTGAGGTCCAGACGTTCTTTCGCATCAAGTTTTTTGCAAACCCTGAGGACCGAACGGCCCGAGCCAGCTGTAGTATCCATCGCAGATGACGAATGGGCAGATCTCTAAGGCAGCCTCACGGTCTGATGAGGGCAAGTGTTGCAACAGAGGACAGAATAGTAACAGTATATACACTGCTAAAAAAAATATAAAGGGAACACTAAAATAACACATCCTAGATCTGAATGAAATATTCTTATTAAATACTTTTTTCTTTACGTAGTTGAATGGGTTGACAACAAAATCACACAAAAATGATCAATGGAAATCAAATGTATCAACCCATGGAGGTCTGGATTTGGAGTCACACTCAAAATTAAAGTGAAAAACCACACTACAGGCTGATCCAAATTTGATGTCATGTCCTTAAAACAAGTCAAAATGAGGCTTAGTAGTGTGTGGCCTCCACGTGCCTGTATGACCTCCCTACAACGCCTGGGCATGCTCCTGGTGGGGTGGCGGATGGTCTCATGAGGGATCTCCTCCCAGACCTGGACTAGAGCATCCGCTAACTCCTGGACAGTCTGCGGTGCAACGTGGCGTTGGTGGATGGAGCGAGACATGATGTCCCAGATGTGCTCAATTGGATTCAGGTCTGGGGAACGGGCGGGCCAGTCCATAGCATCAATGCCTTCCTCTTGCAGGAACTGCTGACACACTCCAGCCACATGAGGTCTAGCATTGTCTTGCAACAGGAGGAACCCAGGGCCAACCGCACCAGCATATGGTCTCATAAGGGGTCTGAGGATCTCATCTCGGTACCTAATGGCAGTCAGGCTACCTCTGGCGAGGGCATGGATGGCTGTGCGGCCCCCCAAAGAAATACCACCCCACACCATGACTGACCCACCGCCAAACCGGTCATGCTGGAGGATGTTTCAGGCAGCAAGAACGTTCTCCACGGCATCTCCAGACTGTCACTTCTGTCACATGTGCTCAGTGTGAACCTGCTTTCATCTGTGAAGAGCACAGGGCGCCAGTGGAGAATTTGCCAATCTTGGTGTTCTCTGGCAAATGCCAAACGTCCTGCACGGTGTTGGGCTGTAAGCACAACCCCCACCAAAAATTGCATTTTTCATGTGGTCACCACCTGCAGAATCACTCCTTTATTGGGGGTGTCTTGCTAATTGCCTATAATTTCCACCTTTTGTCTATTCCATTTGCACAACCGCATGTGAAATTTATTGTCAATCAGTGTTGCTTCCTAAATGGACAGTTTGATTTCACAAAAGTGTGATTGACTTGGAGTTACATTGTGTTGTTTAAGTGTTCCCTTTATTTTTTTGAGCAGTGTATATATATTTATTTTACACTCAGCAGTCCCGTTCTGTGAGCTTGTGGCCTACCACTGCACGGCTGAGCCGTTGTTGCTCCCAGATATTTCTACTTCACAGTAACAGCACCAGTTGACCAGGGATGCTCTAGCAGGGCAGAAATATGAACTGACTTGTTGGAAAGGGGGCATCCCATGACAGCGCCACATCATAAGTCACCGAGCGCTTCAGTAAGGCCATTCTACTGTCAATGTTTGTCTATGGAGATTGCGTGGCCGTGTGCTCGAATTTATGCACCGCCAGCAACTGGTATGGCTAAACTAGCTGAATCCACTAATTTAAAGTGGTGTCCACATACTTTTGTATACATAGTGCAGTAACTCAAAATAAACTGGCATTGTTTGTCACAGTACTTAGGTGTTGTTGCGAAGTCCTCATTAGCGATAAAGCACTGATATTTACCTTTTACTTGAGTAGTCCAATCAGTAGTATGCACCTAAAATGCAGCATTATATTCAAGTAACTACATATCTGGTGACTCAGTTGAAACAAGTGAACTCAAGTTCTACACATTAAGCATTTTAGTGTAGCTTTTGAATGTGATGATTATTGCTCTACTAAGTAGATCAAATCAATTAATTTAAAACCTTTGACTCATTCCTCAACTGTCCTGTATTCAGGCCTTTATAAGTGTTACTAAACACCATACCACATCCAACTTTTTTTTAAACAATGGAAGTTCAAATTTATTTACTCATTTTCTTTTTTTTTTTTTAGAAAGGAACAAACAATTTTAACGGTTGGACTTGGCGACCCTCTCCAACTCGTCCTTCTTCTTGATGGCGTAGGAGTTGGAAGAACCCTGACAAAACACAATCAACACATTGATCAACCCCGAATAAATTGACACGAACACTGGTGAACAAAACCCAACATAACAGCAGACTAGAAAAATCTGATTAAAACTGGTTCGAAATCAAATCTGTATAATACTGAAATCGCAATTGAGACTACACTTTCAACAAACGTCTCACCTTAGCTGCGTTGATCAGCTCATCGGCAAGGCACTCTGCGATAGTCTTGATGTTCCTGAAAGCAGCTTCTCTTGCTCCAGTGCATAGCAGCCAGATCGCCTGAGAGACAGGAGGCAAGACAGTGAGCAGCCATAAACAGAATATAAATAAACTATGTTGTGAATCTTTACAACAAAACAAGTCAAAATGGAGGTTCTGTATCTGAGCTGGTGATTGACTGGGCCACAAGAGACTACAGCCAATGAATAGGCAAAGATGTTTACTCTACGAGCACTCTAGCACACCAGGACAATGAGTTTGTAACGGCGTGACTCTAGCCTCGTGTACACAAAAACAAAATGTACAAACAAGTTTTATATTCCTGTAACGTCACTTGTGATGTAGCCTAGATTTGGCAGTGAACCAAGTGGCAACAGGCAGAGTTGGAGGAGAATGTGGCAGCAGTCTCCTTCACCTGGTTGACTCTACGCAGAGGGGACACGTCCACGGCTTGCCTCCTCACGGTACCAGCACGACCAATACGGGTGGAGTCCTCACGGGGCCCGCTGTTTATGATGGCATTGACGAGCACCTGTAGGGGGTTCTGAGAGGACAAGGCAGAGGGAAGACAAGGTCAACCACCACAACCGTACTGGAATCCATATTCAGGGGTACAAATTTCACAGGCAAAGACTCCGAGCGTACCGTTGGATTCGACATTTTGAACATTGAGATATTAAAGACATGATAGATCAGACGCCTAGTATATTAAGGAGTGAAAGAGACTGGGTCTCTGTAGAAAGACATAGCTGTGGAATGTGTTGGGTGACAAGAGAGCAACGTGTTGATACAGGGGAGACAGATGGACATCTGTGGATTAGATGGAGGGGTTGAGGTCAGGAGGTGAGGACAGATTCTCTTAAAGCTTCTCTAGTGTCCATGAGTTATTTACTCTGAAAAATAAGGACCCAACAGTACATATGGGACATAGAGATGACCAGTAAAATTGGGGTGATAACAACAGGAGAGTAGGCATGGACTTAAATAGAACAATTTCCATGTGGCGTTTGTTCCAGGCCTTTCGGCACAGAGTTGCCCATTTGTTTAGGCAGCCCTGCTTCCTAGAGCTGGGTCTATCTGAGCCTCCACTGGATTATACTCAGTCACTAAAACAGACCAGCATAGTGGCGGGAGGCTGACAGGCATGGAGTTCAAGGCTAAGTCCGCATTTCAAACGGGACCCTATTCCCCATTTAGTGCACTAGTTTTGACCAAGGACCATAGTAGTGCACTATGAAGGGGACGGGGTGACATTTGGGACGCAAAAAACAATGTTGAATAAGGTACGTACCTCCCCGGTCAGCAAGTGGATGATCTCGAAGGCGTGCTTCACAATGCGACAGGTCATCAGCTTCTTGCCGTTGTTGCGGCCATGCATCATCATAGAGTTGGTGAGACGTTCCACGATGGGGCACTGGGCCTTGCGGAAACGCTTAGCTGCATAGCGGCCTCCAGAGTGTGGCAGGTACTTAGCGTACTTCTCCTTCACAGCAATGTAATCCTGAGTTGAAGGAAAAAGCATCATCAATACTAGTTCCCTTCCCAATAACTAAGGTTTCAATGTCCAGGTTAACAGGGAATACATAGATGTTCATGTTTCTGAGCTGGTGATTGACTGGGCCACATCAGACTACAGCCAATGAATATGCAAAGAAGTTTACTCTGCGAGCACTCTAGCACACCAGGACAATGAGGGTCGTAAAGGCGTGACTCTAGCCTCGCTTACACACAAAAGACAAATCATTATGTTTTATAGTGCCTAGTCACAAGTCAAACATTGAAATGCCCTACCTGCAGGGAGATGTCATTGATCTGAACATCGTCTGTGCTCCATTTCCCGAAGAGTTTGATTTCTGGCGTTTCAGCCACTGCAGGGGCAGTCTCCCACGACTCTGAAGTCACTAATGAAAAACAGATGATTTGGTCCGGTTATATTGATGGATTTAATTACGAGAGTTAAGGTACCACAATGTCTGACCCCAGTTCCATGGCAAAAGACCTTGTAATAATGGTATCCCACAAGAATCAATGCTTACTAAATGTTTATTATTTCACCACTGTGCCCCATTTATTGCCTACCTCCCTTGTCTTACCTCATTTGTACACTGTATATAGACTTTATCTATTGTATTATTGACGGTATGTTTATTCCATGTGTAACTTGTTTGTCACACTGCTTTGCTTTATCTTGGCCAGGTCGCAGTGTAAATGAGAACTTATTCTCAACTAGCCTACCTGGTTAAATAAAGAATACATTAAAAAAATAAACACATCACGGCTCAACTAGTTAGCATAATGCTAGAGGAAATAACAAACGGCTTCATCAACATCAGGAAGGAATGGCTGCCACTGTTAGTAACACACTAATAGCTAGTTAACTTGCTAGCCAACGTTATCCATTATACAGTCAACGTTAGTGATGTTAGAAACGTGGGCTGGGCTACACACGGACAGCATAAATATATTGGTTTAAGTAGTTAACGTTAAATTATATTATATGAAACAGTCTGGATAAAACGTAAAGGTAATGTGAATGAGCGCAGACACCCGACAGTAGGCCCAAAAGGCTAAAGTTAGCCCGAGTCAACTAGCGAACGATAGTTATATGGCTAATGTCATTATGAGCAAAACATGAGATAAACATATGTTAAACACCAAACTGAACATCTTGCATAGCAACAATGTTCCGAGTGGTCCCGGGAGGACGCTAAATAGGTAGGTAGCTAGTTAGCAATGTCGCACGTGCTAGCATGAAGTTAATCTGCCCCGGCTGAAGGAATTTGAGCAGAGAAAAAAAACACTCGGATGATTTAAAAACGACTTTGGACTATAAACTGATATACTTCTGACTCAAAGTCAAACAAGCAATGTTACACGTACGGTGGTTGGACATTGTGCTTTTTCATGCAATTTTTGGCTTGAAAATTGTAACATTATTTCACTCACTTGTGTCTGCCGTTCTGCACCACACTTCTCAAAGCCGGAAAAGGGCCTTTTCAGGGCGCATCAAACAGATATACAGTGAGGCGGAAATGAGGCATCTAGATTACAAGGCTTTTATGGAATTGTAGTTCAATGGCAGAAATCCCATCTCCGATATGTACAGTGCATTCGGAAAGCACTCTGACCACTTTACTTTTTCCATATTTTGTACGTTACACCATATTCAAAAATTGATTAAATAGCCCCCCCTCATCAATATACACACAATACCACATAATGACGAATCGAAAACAGGTTTTAATACATTTCTGCTAATTTATTAAAAATAAAGAGACCGAAAAAGCTTATTTGCATAAGCATTCAGGCCATTTACTATGAGACTCGAAATTGAGCTCAGTTACATTCTGTTTCCATTGATCATCCTTGAGATGTTTCTACAACTTGATTGGAGTCCACCTGTGGTAAATTCAATTGATTGGACATGATTTGGAAAGGCACATACCTGTCTATATAAGGTTCCACAGTTGATAGTGCATGTCAGAGCAAAAACCAAGCCATGAAGTTGAAGGAATTGTTAGGAGAGCGCAGCGACAGGCTTGTGTCGAGGCACAGATCTGTGGAAGGGTACCAAAACATTTCTGCAGCATTGAAGGTCTCCAAGAACACAGTGGCCTCCATCATTCTTAAATGGAAGAATTTTGGAACCACCAAGACTCTTCCTAGAGCTGGCTGCTCAGCCAAACTAACCAAACGGGGGAGAAGGCCCTTGGTCAGAGAGGTGACCAAGAACCTGATGGTCACTCAGACAAAGCTTCAGAGTTCCTCTGTGGAGATGGGAGAACCTTCCAAAAGAACAACCATCTCGGCAGCACTCCCCCAATCAGGCCTTTATGGTAGAGTGGCCAGACGGAAGCCACTCCTCAGTAAAAGGCATATGACAGCCTGCTTGGAGTCACCTAAAGGACTCTGAACATGAGAAACAAGACTCTCTGGTCTGATGAAACCAAGATTGAACTCTTTGGCCCGAATTCCAAGCGTTACGTCTGAAGGAACGGGGGGAGCAATTTAATAAATTTTAGAATTAGGCTGTAATGTAACAAAATGTGGAAAAAGTCAAGGGGTCTGAATACTTTCTGAATGCACTGTATAAGACTTCACATGTCATTTGATTTATCAGGTGCAACAGATGCACTCGTGGAACAAAACCGTTTGTTTCGTATGAGAACATTGAGCCTACAAGACAGTTGAAGTCGGAAGTTTACATAAACCTTAGCCAAATACATTAAAACTCAGTTTTCACAATTCCTGACATTCAATCCCAGTAACAATTCCCTGTCTTAGGTACGTAAGGATCACCACTTTTATTTTAGAAATGTCAGAAATAGGAGAGAATTATTTGTATTAAATACAGAGCGTTGCACCGTGATTGGCTCAGTGTTCTGTCACTCATGGGGACACTACATCACCACCAAGTCTAAGGGTAGACATAAAAAATTCTAGGCCCTTGGGTGCTGCCATAAAGTTACATTAGAAGTGCCCATTCAAGAAGGCTCAAGGTCATTGGCACAGATTAAATGTCAAATCACGTTACATGTACAGTAGCTTTTATTGGACTGATCATGTCAACATCATACTTTTAAAATCTTACCTAGCAGTCATCATCATGAATCAAGTTGACAATCTACTGGCAAATCCTTTTTAATCCTTGTCATATGAAAGCGGTCTAAGGCACTGCATCTTAGTGCTAGAGGCGTCACTACAGACCCCGGCTCGATTCCAGGCTGTATCACAACCGGCCGTGATTGGGAGTCACATAAGGCGGCTCACATTTGGCCCAGCGTCGGCCAGGTTTGGCCGGGGCAGGCCGTCATTGTAAATAAGAGTTTGTTCTTCACTGACTTGCCTAGTTAAATACAGGTTATATAAATATAAATGAGAAATAATGAAGAGAAATTATAGATCAAACGTATTGATGATCATCGGCCATTGGACATAAGCATTACACAACGAGTTGGAAATTGCAAATTCAACAATGAGTGGTTTGGAAGGAATCAGTGACAGTGGCTAACTCTACAAGCATTGCAAAGCAATCACTCGCCTGCTATTCAGTGGAGTGGCTGTGTGGTCCCAAATCTGTGATTAAGGGTCTCGTTTCCAAGTTTAAAATGATAAACATTCAACATTGGCCATGCTGTCAATGAAGCATGATTTGTGCTGCGCTCAAAACAGCGGTTAACTCAGAACTGTGAAAACTTGACTTCAGTGAGTTCAAGACAACTGGGAAGTCGGGAATAAACGAGCTCCGACTGGGAATTGGAAATCCGGCCTCTTTCTAGAGCTAGGATCTCTGAGACCAGCCACCTGGACAGCTGATGAAACTGTGGGTTTGCACCACCAAAGAATTTCTGCAAACTGTCAGAAACCGTCTCAGGGAAGCTCATCTGCGTGCTCGTAGTCCTCACCAGGGTCTTGACCTGACTGCAGTTCAGCGTCATAACCGACTTCAGTGGGCAAATGTTCAACGTCGAACTGTACCAGGCAGATGACAGACAGCGTGTATGGCGTTGTGTGGGCGAGCGGTTTGCTGATGTCAACGTTGTGAACGGCTGCCCATATGATATGGGCAGGCATACGCTACGGACAACGAACACAATTGCATGTTATCGATGGCAATTTGAACACACAGACATAATGTGAAGAGATCCCGAGATCCATTGTCGTGCCATTCTTCTGCCGCCATCACGAGAATGCACAGCCCCATGTTGCAAGGATCTGTACACAATTCCTGGAAGCGGAAAATGTCCTAGTTCTTCCATGGCCTTCAGCGTATTTGTATATTTTTACTTTTACCCCTTTTTCCCCGGTATCCAATTGGTAGGTAAAGTCTTGTCTCATCGCTGCAACTCCCGTACGGACTCGGGAGAGGTGAAGGTCGAGAGCCGTGCGTCCTCCCGAAACACGACCCAACCAAGCCGCACTGCTTCTTGACACAATGCCCGCGTAACCTGGAAGCCAGCCACACCAATGTGTTGAAGGACACACCGTACACCTGGCGAATGTGTCAGCGGCCACCACAGGAGTCGCTAGAGCGCAATGGGACAAGGACATCCCTGCCGGCCAAACCCTCCCCTAATCCGGACGACGCTGTGAAAGCCTGGACTCAAACCAGGAGCTCTAGTGACACAGCTAGCAACTGTGATGCAGTGCCTTGTGCCATTCGGGAGCCTTAAGTGTATTTAGATAAAACTTTTTTGGTTTGGCTAAACCGTTTACAATCCCTTTAGAGTTGCTTGCTGGCTAGCTACAGTGGTTAGCTGGCTAGTTAGCTACAGTAGGTAGCTACTGCCATCAGTTGTTATATTTGACCTATTATACCATTTGTAGAATACATAGTGGCATTTGAATATAGCTTGGGAAAAGGGAATCCGAACACAATGTGGACACGGTAGACACATTGACAGCCGAAGGGATGGTCACCTTCAGAGCATCAAAACCCTTGTAATTTTGTCTTATGTTGCACCTACCCCACATTTTCCATTTTCCAAGAATAGCCTTATGTTACTAAATGTATCCAGAGTATTTCCAGATTTTGTTATCAACAAATGCAGACGAAAGTACAGTAAATGTAAAATGCACAAATTCAAGCATAACATTTGGATTCAGTCTTGTGACCTGTTGTGTCCTCACCTTTGGTCTAATGATTTCCCCATTACCTTCAAACTGTTCCCTTTCAATTGCTACTATGGTTATGCATTTAACATTTATTCTGTAAGAAACATTTCAATTTACCCCTATAGGCCAATTCCCACAAGTGTTAAACCTTAACAAATAAATGCAATGTAAAGAACTCAGATAACACAGAAAAGTATACCTTTTAGTAATCTATTGATTTATGCAATGTCAATTTTAAAACTTCCCTTAGAAGCAGAACATAAACCAGGAAGTGTGTGACAATATTAAAATACATACACTTAATACTGCAATGTCAACGATAAAAATATAACAATCTGAGTCTCATTTTAAGTTCACATCAAATTACATTTTAGCAGATAACATTTTCAATCTTTGTGCAATGCTTGCCGTCTTAATTCACATTGTAATTTAGTGAAATTACTCTATCGTAAAGGCAATCCCCTGTGTCATACAATAAAAACACCTATAACAAACAGTCAAGTTAAAAATAAATCATTCCTTTGACAAAAACAGACATAGGTTTGATCAAAAGCCTGAGATACCTAATTGCAATGAGAGGTACAGGTATGTCACATACATTATGCTCAAGTGGACAGGTAAATTACCTCCTGGCACTCTACTCCCCTTCCATCCATTCCTAAAACCTCCTTCCTTTCTCATATTCTTTGGTCTCCAGTAGCTCTTCCCTTTTTTCTATCCACTCCCCCCTTTTAGCACAATCACTAAAGGCAGTGTGCCATAGCACTTCAGTTTGTAAACACATAATGGAACAGAGACATGGGTAACACAAAACTAATGGCATGATTTCTACTGCAGCGGTCTGCCGGGTGGCTTAGCAATGACCAACGGTTTACTTTACAGGTTAAAAAGACATTTGTTAACAGCTAAAACCAATGGTAAAAGTCACTTTAGCAATGAGATGAACTGAGCAGTGGGTCTGCAAATGTACCGGATGTCACTCAGTCAGGCACTGTTGTGTGATACCTCAAAGTATGTGTGGGTAAAACACACACACACACACACACACACACACACACACACTAGGGTAAGGATGTTTTGAATCATTCTCACAGAAATGTAAGAACATAAGATGTAGTTCACAATGAAAGTTTCACACACAGTGGAAATATGAGTGCCACACTGCAGAAGTAAAACTTTGTGCATGAGTAGGTGTGTGCGTTTCACTGTCACGATCGTATGAAATGGGACTGTTCTTGTGATGCTGTTTGGTGGAGTAGTCAGCTCTAGACAAGCCACTTTTCAATGCAGGCGTTGAACACCGTGTAATTGGAGTGCCAATTGATGTGCTCTACTCCAGCCATGGAGCACAGGAACAGGTCCCCGCGAGCATTTAGGGTCTTCAGGCCAAACACATCTCTCAAATAGAACTGGGAAAGAAGGAGAAGAGTGCAAGGAATCGTTATAAGATAACGGCAAGCATCAATACACATAGCATCTTGTGTCATATTTAGGCACAACCATGGTCTAAAATAATACTTACATCCTGGTCCTTTATCTCAACGACAGTCTCGTTGTCATCGAAAAATCCAAACTGACTAAAAAGTAAAAAAGGGAGGGAACCAGTGAGTGGATGACCTTGAATGAATAACATACACATACACAGTTGAAGTCGGAAGTTTACATACACCTTGGCCAAATACATTTAAACTCCGTTTTTCACAATTCCTGACATTTAATCCTAGTAAAAATTCCCTGTCTTAGGTCAGTTAGGATCACCACTTTATTTTAAGAACGTGAAAATTCAGAATAATAGTAGAGAGAATGATTTATTTCAGCTTTAATTTCTTTCACCACATTCCCAGTGGGTCAGAAGATTACATACACTCAATTAGTATTTGGTAGCATTGCCTTTAAATTGTTTAAATTGGGTCAAACGTTTCGGGTAGCCTTCCACAATAAGTTGGGTGAATTTGGGCCCATTCCTCCTGACAGAGCTGGTGTAACGGAGTCAGGTTTGCAGGCCTCCCTGCTCGCACACGCTGATGGCCACTCCAATACCTTGACTTTGTTGTCCTTAAACCATTTTGCCACAACCATGTAAGTATGCTTGGGGTCATTGTCCATTTGGAAGACCCATTTGCAACCAAGCTTTAAAGTCCTGACTGATGTCTTGAGATGTTGCTTCCAAATATCCACATACTTTTCCTCCTCAAGATGCCATCTATTTTGTGAAGTGCACCAGTCCTTCCTGCAGCAAATAACCCCCACAACATGATGCTGCCACCCCTGTGCTTCACAGTTCATTGAGTTTGAAGGTAGGCCTTGAAATACATCTACAGGTACACCTCCAATTGACTCAAATTATGTCAATTAGCCTATCAGAAGCTTATAAAGCCATGACATCATTTTCTGGAATTTTCCAAGCTGTTTAAAGGCACAGTCGACTTAGTGTATGTAAACTTCTGACGCACTGGAATTGTGATTCAGTGAAATATAAGTGAAATAATCTGTAAACAATTGTTGAAAAAAATTACTTGTCATGCACAAAGTAGATGTCCTAACCGACTTTCCAAAACTATAGTTTGTTAACAAGAGTGGTTCAAAAACGAGTTTTAATGACTCCAACCTAAGTGTATGTAAACTTCCGACTTCAACTGTTTGTGTGTGTGCATGTATGTATATATATTTATTACACACACACAATCAGCAAAAAAAGAAACGTCCCTTTTTCAGGACCCTGTCTTTCAAAGATAATTGGTAAAAATCCAAATAACTTCACAAATCTTCATTGTAAAGGGTTTAAACACTGTGTCCCATGCTTGTTCAATGAACCATAAACAATGAATGAACATGCATTTGTGGAACGGTCGTTAAGACACTAACAGCTTACAAACGGTAGGCAATTAAAAGAAAGATGCCCAGGGTCCCTGCTCATCTGCGTGAACGTGCCTTCGGCATTCTGCAAAGAGGCATGAGGACTGCAGATGTGGCCAGGGCAATAAATTGCAAAGTCCGTACTGTGAGACAAGACAACAGGGAGACAGGACGGACAGCTGATCGTCCTCGCAGTGGCAGACCACGTGTAACAACACCTGCACAGGATCGGTACATCCGAACTTCCCACCTGCGGGTCAGGTACAGGATGGCAACAACAACTGCCCGAGTTACACCAGGAACGCACAATCCCTTCATCAGTGCTGACTGTCCGCAATAGGTTGAGAGAGGCTGGACTGAGGGCTTGTAGGCTTGTTGGAAGGCAGGTCCTCAGACATCACCGGCAATGTCGCCTATGGGCACAAACCCATCGTCGCTGAACCAGACAGGACTGGCAAAAAGTGCTCTTCACTGACGAGTCGCGGTTTTGTTGTCATTGCAGGCAATCTCAACGCTGTGCGTTACAGGGAAGACATCCTCCTCCCTCATGTGTTACCCTTCCTGCAGGCTCATCCTGACATGACCCTCCAGCATGACAATGCCACCAGCCATACTGCTCATTCTGTGCGTGATTTCCTGCAAGACAGAAATGTCAGTGTTCTGCCATGGCCAGAGAAGAGCCCGGATCTCAATCCCATTGAATCAATCCCACGTCTGGGACCTGTTGGATCGGAGGGTGAGGGCTAGGGCCATTCCCCCCAGAAATGTACAGGAACTTGCAGGTGCCTTGGTGGAAGAGTGGGGTAACTTTCACAGCATGAACTGGCAAATCTGGTACAATCCATGAGGAGATGCACTGCAGTACTTAATGCAGCTGGTGGCCACACCAGATACTGACTTACTTTTGATTTTGACCCCCACTTTGTTCAGGGACACATTCCATTTCTGTTAGTCACATGTCTGTGGAACTTGTTCAGTTCATGTCTCAGTTGTTGAATCTTGTTATGTTCATACAAATATTTACACATGTTAAGTATGCTGAAAATAAATGCAGATGACAGTGAGAGGACGTTTCTTTTTTTGCTGTGTATATGTATATGTATATATATATATGTATATATATATACATATATATGTATATATATATATGTATATATGTATATATATATATATATATATATATATATATATATATATATATGTGTATATGTATATGTATATATGTGTATATGTATATGTATATATACGTATATATATATACATATATATATATATATATATATATATATATATATATATATATATATATATGTATATGTATATATACGTATATATATACATATATATATATATATATATATATATATATATATATATATATATATATGTGTATATGTATATGTATATATATATATATATATATATATATGTATATGTATATATATGTATATATATATATATATATATATATATATATATATATATATATATATATGTATATATATATATATATATGTATATATATATATATACATATATATACATATACATATATATATACATATATATATATATATATACATACATATGTATATATATATATATATATATATATATATATATATACATATACATATACACATATATATATACATATATATATATATATATATACATACATATGTATATATATATATATATATATATATATATATATATATATATATATATATACATACATATATATATATATATATATATATATATATATATATATATATATATATATATATATATAT